>NW_006442107.1:22290322-22295463 GCF_000325575.1 Pteropus alecto | reverse complement strand
AGTGAGCATGATTGTATATAGAGCTAGAGACCTCCATTTCTTCTTTGCACATATAAACAATCAGTGTAAGTGTCAGAGACCCAAAGAAGCACTTGTTTCTCCAGACAAGTGCCAGAGAATGAAAAAAGGAAAGAAATCTTCCTGAAGAAGATGAGGTTCAGAAGGAGGAAAGGTGCTATTGTGGATACATTTCATATGTGGAGAAGCAAGTCTTGGACTTTACATCAATAATGTGTTCTATTTTCTTTGTGCGGTTAGAAGGCCAGGCTCTTCACTGAGAGGGGGTTGGGAGCATGAGGAATGTGTCAAAGATTTGTGGGAAAATAGAAAGGAGGCCACAAAAGAACAGATGTGGAAGGCTGTTGGCAGAACTGGGTTCGGATGGATTCGCACCCTCTGTCTGCATCTTTAAAGTCATCCACCATAGCTTGGCTTTTAGTCATGTAGCCAGGACAACTGCTTTATATTACATAAGAAGGTTAGACATGAGGCTTGGAAAGAAAACAGACTATAGAAAATTCAGCCCACTATATACATGGAATGGGAAAAATATACCAACTGGGGCTGTCAAAAAGTTTTCAAAGAACTTTACAAAAAACTTTTCTCTTATTTAAGTCAAAACAGCATGGAAAATAATAATATGGCGTTCAAGCTCCATTCTCTCTGTCGGGGGTGAAGCTTGAAGAAAAAGAAAAGTGTATTCTGTGGTTAGTCATATTTTAATTGGTCACAATATGAAGCAAAAGTTCAAAACTAAATGCTAGAAATATCTCCCCTCTGGAACATTTAATTAAAATCTGTGGGGGCAAAAAGCCTCAAAATGACAGCCAAAGAATAACAACAACAGCAGCAACAACAAATGTTTCTGCAAACCTGGACTTTGAGCAGGCAGATGACATTGAAATGAGTGAAGTGTTTGTGTTTTGGGGGCTGGAGTGGTTCTCCTGGCCACTTCTCGCTAAAGGCACAGTCCCAGCCTGAGCATTTGGCATTAGTTCCCCTGCAAGGGTGTTTTGCTTTAAGCAAAAGTTTAATGTGGACAACAGTCATCTCAGGAATCTACAGTGCTGCCTTTCAATGCCATTTCTTACCTTTGCATTTCCTGCTTCTAACCCTTAGGAATATCCAGTGCCTTTTCTTGTGCCTTTGCTCAGAAAGGATTTGAAATGCATTCACACTAAAGTAAAAATAACTGAAGATAGAAAAGATCAGTTACTTATCTCAGGAGTTCTAGCACTTTAATAAGGCAGGTCTTAGGTAAAATAAATGTTACTGAATTCTGAAATAGCATCACATGGATAGAAGCCTATTCTGCTTATTCATAAAAGACGTTTTGAAGCTATCCCACACTCCTGCCAGCAAGAAGCCTTCGTGGGATAGCTTATAGAATTATTTGAGTCCTAGAAGGAAACTCACAAAATTTAACATTGATTAAGATGATGTCAAAATCATCATAATAAACACTAAAAGTTATTATGGACAAAACGATCTATGAACTCTTTAGCATTCAACACTCAACAGTTCTTGTTTTGTTTTGTTTTCCTCAAAAAAGAAAATACATGCCTTAGGGATGGACTTCAGGTGTGCATACACACATGAACACATGCACATCTGTGCCCATGGGTTTGGTAAAATCCTCGTGTAGTGCACTTTCCATTTGAAATCCTTATGCAGAGTCAGTCCCTGCCACTTACAGACAGACCCATTCCTCATAGCCACTCCATGAATAAGGCACTATTATTTCAATATTACAGAAGAGGGAGTGGAGACATAGAGAGCTTGAGTGACTTGCCCAAGCACACACAGCAAGTGGGTGGTGGAGCTGATATTTGAACCCATGAGTTCAACAGGGGTACAGTGTCTGTTTACGGAGTGGCTTTGAGAACCTGAGATATGGACTTCACAGCAGCAGTTGTTTCTGAACTAAGTGTTGAAGAATGAGTTTTCCAGGTTGGAATGGGGAGGGTGGGGCTCGGTTAGTCTTCCACATTCTTGACAAAGCATGGTAGATTTAGGGTACAAATTAGCTCAGCGAGGTGGGGGTCATAGGATGGACATAGTTGGGGGTGACCATACATTCCAGTTAATGCATGACAATCTGGGTTTTCATCTGTTTTCCCAGCATAGTTACCACTGGCACCTGCTTTTACTCTTGAAAGAATCTGGATTTTGTTGGTGTTAGATGGACCGCTCAACTATGGGGGTCTGTTCATGCAGAACCTTGTATGGTATGCTACAAAGCCTTCAGCTGAGTTTGTGAGCTTTTAAAATTCAAGAATAGGGGTCTAGGGAATTTTTCCCATCTCAAGTTGTCTCCCTACCTCCAGACTACCTTAGGTCCTTCGTGGATTCTATTTCTTAGGATCATTCACCATCCTTACCTTTGGTAACTATGGGTAAATGATGTAAATCCAAGTCTTTCTGGGTGACCAAATTGCCCATTGATTAATTGGTTTCACTTTTACAAGGCTGACTCAAGTAAATGACTAGATTCAGAATATAGCCATCTCCTCTGCTCAATTGTGTAAACAGATTGCTCATGCATTAATTCACTATTTGTTAGTTCAAAACACAAATTGACTGCATGTGATTAACTTATGTAGATAACATATCAGCTACTCACTGCCTTCTTTTCCACTTGCAGAAATTGGCAATATTAGCATGTAACAGGACCAGGATAAATTAAGTAAAAACTACACTGCTTCATTGGGTTGCAAAGAACAGAGACATGAGCTAGCTAATTCTAGTGATGGAAGCTTAGTGCAAACATTCAGAGGGAAGGAAGGAAGCAAAGAAAATCATCTTAAGTGTTCTACAGGCTTGTTGCAGCCCTGGGACCTCATGTATTCCTGCAGAGTAGAGCAGGCTTGAATTTTACTGCTTCTACTTGCAGGCTGAGCGTACCTTGGGCAAGGTGCATAACCCCTTCAGTTTTCTCACCTATTAAAGAGAAATGATATTATCTGCCCCACAGAGTTCTTGTTAGGATTAAATGAGTTAATGCACGTAAGTACTCATAGTGCCTGCATATATGGTACGCTAAGAGCACTGTTACCAGCACTGTTATTGTCATTTTTCAACTCATTCAGCTTCTAGCATCAACATTAGTGACCCAGCAGCAGTTCTGGCTGTTATACTATCATGACTTTAGAAGTGGATGCCCTGTCCTCTTGTCATCTGGCTACATTTGAAACTCAGTTGAACTTGACTTTGACGCAGCATCTCCTATTACCACTGCTTCAGTTCTCAAGTCATTTCTCTCCCACATTCTTTGTAATGATTATTTCAAATCTTCTTTTCCAGCCATCCTTCCTCTTACTTTACTTTTAGCAAACACACACCCACACACACACACACCCACAAACACCTTGAACGCCAAACAGAATCATCCCTTCACTTCTCAGAAAAACCAAAAGGAATCAAAAAGGAGTTTCCTCAAGCTCTTGCCAATAGAGCTACAAAAAATACCTGAATCTGTCACCATCTTGCCTCCTCGCCTCCTGTAATGTTAAAGGAAGTGCTTCCTGCCTAGGACAGGCCCTCACTGTGCTCTAAATCTTATCTCCTCTTACCTCTGACAAACCTTATACTACCATTTCTCTTGTTCTTCAACCTCCTTTCTTCCCAAGATTATTCCTATATCCAAGTTCAGATTTCTTCCACCTTTAAAAATCTCCCTATTCATCTCTCTCTCCTTTCCACAAAACATCTCGACATCTATGTATATAAGCTATCTGCATCCCTTCTACCACCCTGACCCAAGTAAATGCTTGACCTCTCTAATCTCATCTCCACTTCACCAATCAACTCAAACTGCCCTCACAAAGTCACCTGTGTCTTGAATTTTGCTAAAACCAGTGTGCACCACTTGGCAGCACCAACCTATTTGACCACTCCTTCCTTCCAGAAAAACATGCCTTCCTTGATGCTAGTTTCCTGGTCTTACTCTCCCTTCTCCAGCTGCTTCTCATATCCTTCTGCCAGTTCATCTTCTCCTTTGAGAAACTGTGAATCTCTTTAATCTATCCACTTCTCTCCAACTCCACAACCTTTGTTTAAAGCATCGACTTCTTCCACCTTGACTGTTCAACAGTCCTCTGAATACTCTTGGCATGACCACTCTTCGGGTATGTGCACTGCAGTGACCACCCCTTTACCTGAACTCATTTAATAACTTCTGAATATGCTTGGAATAAAATAAGGTAATAGAATTGATCCTTAACATGGCCCCCAAACCTCCGCATATTCTCCATGGTTTCCCTCTCAAGTTTTATCTCATGCCCCTCTGTCCCTCACTTTCTGCTCCTGAAACACCAGCTTTCCCTTTGCCCTTCAAATGATCATGTTTTATTTTTTTCAGTATCAAGGCCTTTGGGTGAGTTTGTCCTTGGTCTGAATACTCCTGCCCACTTAGCTGAATTCCTGTTTATTCTTCAAGAGAGAAACTGTCTCAGGAAAGTTTCCCAGAACACCTGAGAACTAGATTGAGTTTTTATGTTACAGTCTTTTGTGGTACCTTGTACTTCTCCTTTATAATAGTTATCACAATTGACTGTGTAGTTTTTGGTTTAATATCTATCTACTTCTTTGTGTAAGTCCATGAGGACTTATTTGAGCTTCTTTATTTTACCACTGTGCTCGCAGCATCTAGAACAGTACCTAGACCATAGAGAATAAATGAATGAGAGGAAAAAACCAACTTCAATTTTCAAAACAGTTATTCTCAAGGTAAATTTGCACAGCTGTTGTATGTCATTTCAATGCACTTCTAAGTTTTAAACTCAGGAACCCTCCCTTTCCTAACCCCATCATCATCTCAACTCTCTTTTCCAACTGAGCTCAGGACTCTCTACCTAGAGGTCTACCATCACTGCCACTTCCATAAGACCTATTTTGAGTATGTTTCTCTCTGAAACCCTCTCTGGTTCTCATGTTCTCCATTTCAACTATTGGTGTCACCATTTCCTTGACTTCTTTAAAGTCAAAACCAAAGAAGCTTTAAAATAAGTGCTTAGAGTTTGTTTGTTTGTTTGTTTGTTTTAATTGAGGTAACATTGGTTCTTAACTACAGATTTAAGACAATTGACCTTCCCTCATCTGTTTATGTATTGCTTCTTGCCTGTCATTTTCCCAATAACTAC
>NW_006442107.1:22278420-22289949 GCF_000325575.1 Pteropus alecto | reverse complement strand
AAAACCAAAGAAGCTTTAAAATAAGTGCTTAGAGTTTGTTTGTTTGTTTGTTTGTTTTAATTGAGGTAACATTGGTTAATAACATGTTAATTCCAGGTATACAACATTATAATTCTATATCTGTATACTCTATTGTGTGTTCACAACCAAAAATCTAGTTTCCATCTATCACTATAAACTTTATCACTGTAGTTTTTATAATCACTAAAGTGTTATATGTTCACTTTAGAAATTTGAAAACTATATTTATAAACAAAGCAAGAAAATAAAAATCAGCTATTTTTCTAACTAACAATAATTGTGGTAACTATTTTGGCATATACTGTTTGTAACTTTTGCTATGCATAGAAATACACTGTTTAAAAAAGTGTGCCAGGGTTCTGCCTTCCTTTTTTAATTAACATTTTTATTATGGAAATTTTCAAAATAGGTCTATATAATTAATGATTATCAATATTTCATCATTCTTGTTTCATCTAATTCCCTTTATTTCGAGTGTTGTAAAGCAAATTCCAGATTTCATATAATTTCACCATTTGACACTTCAGTATGTATCTCTAACACTGAAAACTTTTTAAAAAACATAACTAAAATGTCATTATCACACCTAACAAAACTAACAGTAAATAATTTTGTCTAATATTTAGTCCATTTGGTTTTCCTTGTCTCAAAAATGGCTTTGTTATAGTTAGTTTGTTTGAGTTAAGATCCAAAGTCTACATATTGTATTTGATTTATATATATAGATTTTTAAAAATTAGGAACATATTGTGCAAAGCTGTTTATAATCTGCACTTTTAATTTAACAATATGTTATACACATTTTCCCATGTATTAAAGATTTTCTTCATTGATTTTAGTGTCTACACAATATTCCATAGGTTTTATATTCAACATCTTATTAATGAGCAGTTAGCTTTTTTAAAAATTATGTAGCCCATGAGGAAGGCTTTGATGTACATACAGGAGACATGACTCATGAGAAGTAGAAAACCTGGGCTAAAGGTGAATAAGTATATTTGTTAGATTTTTGCTATTGCTGTCCAAAAGAGGTACACAAACTTACTTTCCCCATGAGCAGTGTATTTCCTGCAAAAACTAGGTATTATAACTGAAAAATTGTTATTATTTTTACTCAATTCAATGGGTAAAAATAATGTCTTGTTATTGTTTTTAATTACATTCCTTAGTGTGGTTAAATATAGCTTCATATATTTAATAGCCTTTCAGATTTTGTTGGAAATTTTCATATTTATAGTCTTTGTCCATTTTTCCAATTTGCTTTATATTTTATTACTGATTTGTAAGGTGGGTTTTTTTTTTTTTTTGGTTTATTTTGTAAACTTTACTGAGATTACGTTATGAATGTTGCAATTACTGTACTTTTGAAGTTTGTCATTTGCCCTTCTGTAATCTTCCCTCTCATATCCTTAATCAATCTCAATTTGTAATTCTTGTTCTGACACGATTTTTTAAATGTGTAAACTCTTCTTTCATATTACAATGCTGTGAACTTCTCAACAGCTCTTCTCTCTGACTGATCTTTATTTTAAATCTCCACTCTCTTTTCCAGTCCATTGTGAAGGCTGCTGCCTAATGAATATAGCTGCTTTCATCATATTGTTCCTCCATTCATGACTCGACAATGGCTTTTTATATCATATCATATCAGACTAAATCTAAACTCCTCGACCCAGCATTTAGTAACATCCACAGTTTGTCTTGTATTCTTTTTTCTAAACTTATTTCTGATTCTTTTTGCACAGGGGCCATCATTGGCAGCCTGGATGATGTTTTCATTCTCTCTACTAGACAACTCTTCTGACCATGTTCTCATTTGTGTTCCTCTTGAAGTTCACTCTCGTACAAACCTGTCCATCTTCAAGTCCCATCTGCCCTGTGAAGTCTTCTGTGAATTGCTTAACTCAGAGATCTCTTCCTCCTCCATCTCTCCAAACACTTACTGTTAGGCCTACATGTCTTTTAGCATCTCTTAATTGTTTTAATTATTTAATTTTGGTTTCCTGAATAAAAGTATCATTCCCTTTTTAAGATCAGGCTTTATGTCATCTTCTTTGGATTCTTCTACAGTGCATGGTCTCATGCTAGTCTCGAAACTTAACATAAATTCTTGATGACTTGACTCTACATGAGAAGATGGCACTACTCACTTGCCAAGAGCAGAACAGGGACTTTGGAATCATTTTTTTCTGGTAGGGATAAAAATGCTCACAGAAAATTTAAAATCTTTAATCCTGCCTTCCTTTTGACTAATTCCATACATGTAAACCATGAGTGATGGGATTACATCTTTATTCAGCAGGCGTGGAATAGAATTTTCATCTGTACACAAAGCTAACTGACTCACTGAAAGCAATTTAGTGATCTCAGTGAATGGACCGCTGTATCGACAGGCAGCCAGCAGATGGGGAGTGTCCCTATTAGCCAGGGGAGGGAAAAATATGAGATTCAATCTGTTTCTTTAGAAGATGAATGATAAACTCAAGATGATGTTCATAGAAGCTGTATTTCCATCATTACAGAAACAAAACCAGATGAGCTCAGGCCTCGTTTAACAAAAGTTAAACATACAGGTAAAAACAGGGAAAAAAGGGAATCTGTTTGCTTATGCTCACATCAAAGGAGAACATTGAAAGTCAAGGGGATATGCCCACTGGCTTTGCAAAGAAACACCTCCTGGGAACTTTTACAATCAATGTCATCTGCAGAAAGCCACTGTCTTTGCTATAGTGAAGGACAAATCATCTCCCAATTGGTCTGCTTTTCAAGATTCCATGATGAACTCTACTCCTGGAAATGTCTGAATCAAAACAAAATCTTAAGGAACCTAATTCTAAATACAAACTTAGGGTATGAGATAATTTTCCTGGTTATACAGAAGGTTTTCAAAGAAATTGTCATATTTTATCGCAGCTCCTGTGTTTTGTTCACCAATGTATCCTAAGTACCTATAAAAGTGCTTTGCAGTTAGTAGCTGCTCAGTAAATATGTTTTGAGTTTAATTTAATTGATGTAGTCTTAATTTTTGACCCTATGGTCAGGTGAGTACTTGTGGTACATGTGTATATGCACTTGACTATGGAAGAGGAAGCATGAGTTTACTCCCTGGGCCATAATGTTCCAAATAACAACATATAATGATAATAATAGTGGTTTTTAACTGACAAAGTTCTTTCACCATTTATTCATTTAGTTGATATTTTTTGGATGCCTATTTTGTACCAGGCACTGTGCTGAATATCAGGGATACAAACATGTTATCTGTCTGTACGTGTTTTTAATCTAGGTGAGAAAAACAGGCAAATAGACTATTAAGTGCATGTGTCAGGTGGCGTGATAATCAAAAAGGCTTAAGAACGACAGCTACACCAGTCATAGGGGACCAGAGATGGTTTCCCCAAGGAGATGCTGAAACTGGAGGAGTTTGGTCCTACTCAAGGGACTGGCCCAAAAAGAAAGGGAGAGAGGCGGGTCTGCTCTCTTGTCTAAAGAAGATCTTCATCTTGCTCTTTTCTCAAATATCTGACTGAACTACTCCCCATTGGTGTTGAGATGGGGCAGGTCTGACACAGGGTAGGTGGGTCTCGAATAAACTGCTGACACCCTTGCTGGTGTGGAGCTCCCGGTCCTGGGAAATAGAGGAGGGGGAGTGTTGGCTGTGCGTTGTTCCTCATGTAAGTAGTCTGTCACTACCTCCCTACCTATGGCTTGCCCAATGCCCCAGTAGCTGTGTCCTTCAAGACTCTGCAACACGCTCGTGGGCAGTGCCACTGTATGTGCTCAAGCACTGACCCCTGCAGTCTCTGGTCACCCTGCCCCTGTCACTTCTTCGAAGAAATCATTTTCTCCTTGTCTCAGTCTCCTGAGTGGCTGCAAGCAGGCCAGCGTCACCAGGGAGACTACCATCCTTTTCTCTATTTCCGGAAGAGTGAGGAGAATAATGTGCTATGTTAAACTCATTCACTTAAACTTGAAGGGCCCAGAGTTCTTTCCCGGGCTCCACTCCTCTCAGGGGTCAGTTGAGGCTCTCTTGCACACTTGTCTTGACTTCCACCTGGAACAACATCTCCATGACCACTGTATGTGGCCCCTGATTTACCATCTGTGAAGTTTGAAATATATAATCATGGAGGCCATTATTTAGTGAATATCTATTATGTGCAATCGTGATCTCTAATGATATCAACAATTCTGCAAAGTAACTATCAGTATCAGGTGAGAAAATTAAGATTCAAAGAAGTTTAATAATGTGCCCAGGGTCATACTAAGGTGAAAACGTAGGCTTCAAATTCTGGTGCACCTTGCTCCAAAACTATGGATGCCATGTACTATCTACCCCATCATACTTCTAATGCCTTATTTTTCAAGCAGCCTTCTAACGGAAAGCTTCAGCTTTTCATATCACCCATCTTCCTGTAGTGGCAGGAAAGAGATATCTGCTTCCAGATCTCTTATATAAGCCCTTGACCTACAGTGCAAACCTCTCTAGGATACTTGGGCACACTCTCTCATGGTCAAGAGCATATAACCTCTTTTCCAACCTCCTACCTCTTAGAAACAGAGGTAGGTTTTAGCTTTGTGATGCCTTTAAACCTTTGAGATTATTATTAAATGATTGTGATATACAAGTCACTAGGAACACAAAGATAAGAGATAAATCTTGCCCTCAAGTCCAATAATAGAGCCAGACTCAAGGTTAAATAATGGCAATGTAGTATAGAAAATGCGACAATCGGATTACGTATAAGGAACAGTGATAAGAGAGAGGCAAGACCAACTCTGCTTAGGGAGTTGGGGAGAATTCACTAAGAAAGTGATGCTTGGGCCAGGCCATAAAGTATGAGTAGGGGTTTGGTGGGCAAATACAGGAGGGACAGGATATTGGAGATAGAGAGAGTTAGAGTCGATCTCAGGGTCCTGATCTGGCTTGGCCAACATTATTTGTGTGTACGAGGATAAGACAGTTGTTAATCCAGGTCTGCCTCTCCTTCACAGAGAAAATATGTTACAAAAGCTACAGACAGATCTTTAATGAGACACTTTTCAGCTCTGCATGTATGATGTTACATCAGAAAAACTGGGCCAGTGTTCTTATGTCCTCAGATGAGCATGAAACTCCTTAGTCCTAATGTTCCCTGCAGTAGGAAGGGCATTCACCCTTTCAAGCTTCTGGGAGTCCATTTAGTAAATGAATGCTGGAGCTGCTGTGGGATTGAATCACAGCTTGCCGTTGTCATCAGCTAAGCACTCCTCCTAGAGACTCCCTTACACCCAGACTACCCAGAAGCCAGCTAGGAGAAAGGGGCTAATTGTCTTCCCATTTCTTTCTCTGATTGTAGGGGTTCTGTTAATGATGGATGACGGAAATGCAGTATTTCAAAAGGAAGAACAATTGAATGTCTTTAAGTAACATTTCTATATCTAATTGCATAAGTAACACATATTCAGTGTAGGAAAGGTTGAAAAGTAGCAGGGAAGAAAATATCACCTTCCATTTCTTTACTAAGAGAGAATTATGTAAATATCCTGTTCTTCATACATGTATCTTAGAAATATATTTAGAGAATAATAGTGTGCTATATGTACTCTATAAACTATCTTTTTTACTTAATAGCATGATGAAAACATTTTATCATTAGTACTCTTCTGGTGCATTATTTTTAATGTATTTACATTATTCTCTACTGTATATGGCTTATTCACGATTTATTTAACCAGTCTATCATCTGCCATGGAGACTGTTTTTGAATTTTTCACAACCATAAACAACACTGTGAAGAACATCTTGTAGATAAATCTTTGTGCACATAAATGACGACTCTAATCCTAGGAAGGGTGTTAAGCAGGCAGACTGGATTTAGAAATAAACTTTCTGCCGGGCTGCACGACGCAGTTTTGCTTAGAAGGTGTTGTCCCCTGGTTGCATGTGCTTAGGATCAATGGCCAACCTGAGACCCTGGCTCCCACTGCTGAGCTGCACCAGTCCGGCCGCCTGGCACCTCCCTGTGTGCTCTGAACCTTGGCCACAGGACTGAGGCTTCCCAGCTCACAGTCAATCCTGAGAGTGAGATGACATCACAAGAGGAGAGGAGCCTGCAGCAATTTTTCATGAGACCAGACTTCTGTTCAGTGCTTTGGATAATTAAAAATAGACCTCCACCCAGGCCACATCTTTAGTCTAAAATGTACTGTGGGTGGATTTTGGAATTGGTTCCTGAGGGACAGGGCGAAGCACAGTCCTCTGAGACATCTAAACAAGGTGGAGAAAGGGCTCCAAAGTGTTATGTGGAGATGGCCTCCGCAGGCCTCCTGCTTGGCTGGATGACCTCATAGGTCCTTCTCATTTGTAATTCTGGTGGTTACTGGAACCGATTTTAGAGTGTGATCAGACTCAGAATATAAACATTTAACAACTAAACCAGCCCCTGTGGAGTTACAGGCACATTTTCCTTCTCTCTATTGTCAGCCTGAAATCCACCTCTGTTCTCTTTGATACTTGGGGCTGCACCCCTTTCTTGGTTTCCTGGGCTGGGAAAGGTGACAGAAGTCCATTCTAGAGCAATGGAGCTTCCTCCTGTAATTCTGCCATAATGTGAAGGAAAGGATGAGTCCGTACTCTGCCACTGTCACTTCGCATTAACTGACCCCCAGTATAACTGGGGCACTTGGGACCAGGCCACAGACTTCTTGATACTCTCTCTGGAGGCTTGACACGAGTCTTCATCTTTCTTCCCACTTAGAGTGAAAACAATCGGCACAGCAGAAACACAAACGTGGTTGTGAGGTGGTGATGAGGCTGCAATATTATTGCTTTAGGCTGGGCCTGCATTTGTCCAAACCTCATTCAACAGACATTTATCATGAGACTAGGACATATTCATCTGTTTATCTATTTGAAGGCAAGAACCTTTATCTAACTCCTTCACTGCTATATCCTCAGGCATGTTAGTATGGCCTCAATGAATGTTTGTTGAATAAATGAATGAAGCATCTACTATGGAGAGCTACTGTGCTTGATGCCAGGAAAGCAACATGGTTTAATGGAAAGGTCATTGGATTTACAGTCACACAGTTCTGGGTTCCGATCTATGTTCTGGCCTCTATTTCCTCTTCTGAAAAACGGGGCTTGCAATGCCGGCCTCATAGAGAAGTTGCAGTGATTCCATCTGTTGGTCCAAAGCCTAGCCCAGCGCAAGGGCTCAGCCGGGGCTGAGTGAGTTCTTATCTTCCTCCTCCTTCTGTGCTTCTGGACTGTGCATCTCCCTGAGGACTGAGCCAGGCTGGGAAGATGCTCGAGAAGGGAGGACTGGCTTGTTTCTATGTTCTGCCGTCACTCCCTTGTACCTGGTAGAGGAAACTGGCTGTACCTACACTAAGTCATCAATCTCTTTTCAGACCACACACCTGGAACTGGGAACTGGAAAGCGTCCGCTCCAGTGGCAGCTGGTTCATCTTAGAGCTACAGCCCAGACATGGGGAGAATTTAGAAAAGAGAAGAGAAGGAGGTTTTCATCGCCTCTCTGTGATAAAAGAGTGAAGCTTCACTTTTATTATGTACACTAGCATATTGGCTTGGAAACTGATATATTTCTTTTATAGCATTGCTTTGCATAAGACTGCATCATTCCAATGGCTAGTACACTAGAATTTGATTATATTTAAAAGTCAAACACGGAAGATGTCCCATCGTCCACATCAGAGAAGAAGGGTAAGCAGCTCTAGGGACCACGAGTCTTTGTATACTTATATTCCCTAAACAGATTGCTTATATGCTTAAATAAAGTCTCCACATTGAGTACCGGTCATTAGCAAATGCAAGCTGATTACATTTCAGAAGAATGTCTGAACTTCCCAAGGCTTCTATTTCAGACTAGAAACCTAAGCTGAAATATTTTCATGTGGTTAACACTTTTGATAGAAGCAAAATAATTTAAACAAATAATTAGCCTTGAGAATAAAAGTGTACACAAAAGCACAATTAATGAATTTACTAATTGTTCTTCCCTGCTGTGGACATTGCTCAAAGTTGAATTTTAAGCTATTACATAAATATAAACTCCTGTACCAAGCCACAAAACTGGATGACTCACCATTAGTCATTAACGTTGCCTTAAAAACAAACTCAAGCTCTCAGAGAGAAATTGTGTTCACCTAGGCAGACATTATTTTGAAAACAAAGCAAGTCATCGATGATAAACTAGTCTTTGAGTCTTTGGGAAAACACACACACACACACACACACACACACACACACACACACACACACAAGAGCACCGCGGAGAGACTATTCTGTGTGTGTCTTGGGAAACACACACACACACACACACACACACACACACACACACACACACACAAGAGATTTGTGAATTTTAATGCTCTATGTAAATATCAGGCAGGCAACATTTACCTTATTCGAAATTCTCCATTAGCTGAACAGGAATGAATTTGGTTGGTCCTGACCATGTGGTCAAGTGCATCGACCTTCCTTCTACATACCATTCTTTGCTGAAACGAAATAAAAACATGAACTAAGGTGCCTTTTGTGTTTGAATTCTCTATATGTGATGGAGGCGTCTTCTTCCTCCTCCTGTCCTCCTCCTCTTCCCCTTCATCTTTCCCTCCTCCCTTAATTCCTATAGAAGTAGTCTTTTCTAGATTTGCCTAGAAGGCTGCAAGGTATAAAAACTGTAAAACAGAAACTGTTCTCATGTTTTCCCAGCCTGGGAACAAAAGTAGGAGAAGGCAGCAGAGGGATATTCAAGGGTTAGATAAATTTTTGGCAGAACTATTGGGTGTTTCCTTAAACAGAACAACAAGGAAAAATCTTTATATCCCTCAGGGTGACTGCTTTTTAACATGGCTCCAAAGATTGTTATTGTTAATTTTTATATTTTATATTAAATAATACCATACCAATAACCTATAAACAGTGACTTTAAAGTAAACCTACTTGTATAAAGAATTGATCATTTTTATTTCTGCTTTGGCATCTTGACTGCGTATGGATTGACATCAGTTCATAAAATGGAATATTCAATCACCTATCACATGGTGGGCTTTTCTCACCTACACTTTATAAGGTGATTGACTGATCTATAGGATTATAGTCTCATCTCAATAAGGACAATTGCAAGTAATAAGAAGCCTTGGAATTCTGCAAGGGCCTGCAGCGATGGGATAGTATACAGAGAGGGAAAGTGAGTGAATGTTCTAACTAACAAAGGGAGTGCAAATGCTAAAAGTTATTTGGAAAAACTGCTTTATGGTATTCCACTGGGTGGGAGGGTAAAGACTGTGGAGAAGCAGAGAATGGGAGCAGGAGGAGGAGAGGTGTGGCTAGGGCAGGGAATGGAGCAGAGTCATGATGTAATTTTAGGAGCTTCATGCAGGGTCCTTTCTCCTCAGCAACGTGAGTTTTATATTGTAAAGGTTTCTTCACCTTCCCTCCCCACCCCCACAGTCTGAGCACAGAGGAGAGCAGACTGGAGGGAGAAGGGGGCTGTGAAAGAGGGGGCCCCTTGCCACTCTGGTCATTCTTTACTGGTGGCAGCATTGATGAGGTCATGATCTCTTCAATTTTGCTTGTCAAGATGGTACATTTCTGATGTTTTGGGTAATTTCAGCAGAAAAGAGGGCCGGTGCCTATGCGTTTAGGAGGAGGGAGAAATGAAGGGAGGGTGAGGGCGGTAGGGGGAGGGGTTCTGACTTTGAGAGGACAAAGGACACAGACAAAAGATAGAAAAAGCAGGCAAGCCAAGGTATTTTTCCATCTTTACATTTTGCTCAGGGCCATCCAAGTCCACCAGTGCAAGCCCTAGCTCCCCTGAGATCAACTGGAGAGAAATTTCTACAGGCAGAAAATCAGAGCAGGGAGGGCTCTTCTCAGCCCTGTGCAGCTGGGAGTGCACCTGCCAACATAGGTGCCTTGTGGGAGGATGATGGCCTGGGGGCTGGCTCGGACAGCCTGCATCGAAGTGGGTATAGGGGCTGCTTTTTCTGCTGTCTGATGATTCTTCCACCTCTGAGTTCTGTGCTCAAGATCTCAGAAGAATGGCTGGGTGCCCGGAGTATCCTGTCTTCTGCCTGCATCTGGGTCCTGGCTCAGTGCTCAGTCCTCTCCCACCTGTGTGACTTTGGGACAGAGTTTTTGACCTATCTGTAGCTCAATTTTCTCCTCTGTAAAGTGGGGATAGTAATAGGATCAATAGAAAGCACTAGAATAGTGTCTGGTACGAGATGTCATAAATGTTAGCTAAAATCCCAATTGCTTTCCCCCCCAAAGAGTGCAAAATTCACCCTTGTATCCAAGAAAAGAACAAATCAGAATTGCTTTGAGTTGTTTTCCTGGAATAGCTTCCAGAATGATTTGGCTTCTGGAGAGGGAATTATAAGGCAGCTGAACTTCTCTGGTTCTGTCTTCGACTCATTATCGTGCAGGAGTAACACAGGTTAATCGCATAGCTAATTAAGAGATAACATTAATGGAATCTGAGTTGGTGCCCTGATAAAGCAGAGCCCTGGCAGATAAATGCTGAGGTGGAGCCAAGCCATTTATTTGAGGAGCAGCAGGGCTCCTATCAGGGTACCAACTACAGTTCCATTAAAGTTATTGATATTACACCCCGATCTAAAACTGTAAGAAAATTCAATGCATCTTTTTTTTCCCGTTTCTTTTTTCTGAGGCAGCCCAGCACTAGTGGTAGTGGTTGAACAAATGCAATAGTAGCTAGGTAATATGAGCCCCTATAATTGAACAACACACTTAATAATGAATTAACAAGTAAATGAATGAATGAACATTAAAGAAATTCATTCAGAGCAAATGCCACTGCAATTAATATGCTGCCATTCGC
Organism: Pteropus alecto; assembly: GCF_000325575.1. Lineage (NCBI taxonomy): Eukaryota > Metazoa > Chordata > Mammalia > Chiroptera > Pteropodidae > Pteropus > Pteropus alecto. Next base: position 22,279,075 of record NW_006442107.1, on the reverse strand, counting down.
AGGGGGACGTTGACAGGGCATCCAGCAGATCCAATCCCTCCCTGAATTGATCTGTTTTTTTCAGGGCTTTGCCTCCGAGCAAATCAATGAAAGACCTGAAGTACCACTTCTATATTTCTCCTTGTCTCCTTGCAGTTAACTTGATGAAAGGGTTTTGGAGATTTCATCTCCTCCTTGCTTTAATAAATTCTCTCATGGCTTCTTTAATTGTTGCTTTTTTTTACCTTTCTTGGGGAATAATGATCAATTACTACATTCAGCAAGCTGATGGCTGACAAATTCTATTTGACAAAATGTAGCCATGATTTAAAGAAAGAACCACTGTGATACCTACATGGCTGCTTCATGAGCAACAACTGGGATTATATTATGCCCTCCATGAGGGCTTGGACATTCTGTAATTAGCCAAGTGCATTACTCAGAGCCACCGACAGCCTAAAAGATAACCTGACACCAGCTCAGGACACCAGCCTCAGGACGCTGTCACGGATTTGATGACATCCTCCTCGACTGGGTCCTTACAACTTCCCGCAGAGGCTGCTGTTGCCTCTGCTCTCTAACAACCCCCACTGGGACAAATTCCCTTGAGAGTCAATAAACCCCAACAAAGGCCTTCCATGAGGCTAGGAAAATTAGCCTCTAAAGCAACGTGGTG
>NW_006442107.1:22272590-22278239 GCF_000325575.1 Pteropus alecto | reverse complement strand
TTCCTGTGCCGAGAATATTAAATGCCAATGCCATAATGAGAAGTAAATACTGGGGCTGCCTGCAAATCACACATCAGTAAAATCCAGGCTCATGCATGGTACAGGCATAATGGGAAGTTGGTCTGAACTATGTCCAAATGCCAATTCTGCCTCTTTTGTAAACCTTGAATTCTCTGAGCCTTGAGCTAATGTCTCTAAACTACGGTGCTGGAACATGTAAACACCCAGCAAAGGTAGTTTCTGTTATTGTAGCTGGTATCGCTCTTATGGTCATATGTAGTGTTTTGTAGCCCAGATCTAGGTGAGAGCGAAGGCAAATTCCAAAGGGGTGTAAGGTAGGAGGAGATAAGGGGACTATCCAATCTCAATGATTAACTTAGATAACAGAAAAATTCACTCTAGACTGATTTTGACAACTGTATTATGAATTCAAGTGGGAGTAAATTTAAATTCAAGGAAAGTTCTGTCATTTTTTTCAGCTATATAAATTAAAAATAAATTGAAAATTAAACATTCGCATACTTTTGTGCTCTTCAAAATTCCCATTTATTGAATCTCAAAAGCAGAAATAGTCCTTTCAGCCATTTGCCAAATAAATCTGAACATGTCTGAGACACTGACACTCAAGGGGAAATTTTCTTTTTCCTCTTGAAATTTTCAGCAGAAATTTTATAATAACAGATGTCATAATTGTGTCACTGTATAGGAAGACCTATTATTAAGCCTTATAAACACATGATTACACTATTTATTTCAATCGCCTCATTAAACAAATAACCTGTAGGTATGTAAATGTACAATGACAAATAGTCTATGAAAACTACATGCAAAAGTTCCTCACGGTAGGAAAAGGAACTGGCAGAGTAAAGAAACTCACAATTAAAAATTAAATCTGAAAAATCTACACACAAAGCAAACCAGAGATTTGTGGAGATGGTGACCTACCATGCCTATGTACTAAAGAGTAAATTCTATTCTGTTCAGTCCTTGATAAATACACACAATTTCCATGTCGAGCTAACTCTAATTACCGACAATGTCAATATGAGGTACGTGCGCAAGAACACAGAATAGCTAGTGGACATGAGAATTTTCTTGATTTTTTTTTGGGGGGGTGGGTAGGATACCAGGGAACAGAACTTATGTTTCTGAAGCTTAAACAAGCCAATTCCCCTTCGTTCTCTTCCATATTTGGAACAAGAATACTATACATAGACGCCATGCAAGATGCTGCACGTGAATGTCTATGTGAGCTGATCGGAGCATCTGACCTTGGTTAAAATGTATGAGATGTGCTAGAGTCAGAATAAGAAGCTTGCTCCCGACCGACCCCCATCTCGTTGTGAGGAATCAAGCTTCTGTTTCCTGTTGTTCTCTGAAGTCTTCCTTATATCCAGGTTTGCCTCAGTCTCCCACCTTAGTTTGTCCCTCTTTTTCGCACCTTGACTTCTACAATATGTTACACACCATCTGTATTCTTTCACCTAATTCTTTGTGATTCCTTTCAACTCAGTTTTTATTTACTTCATGAGGGCAGAAAGTTTTATTTATTTCTCCCTATTCCCTGAGCCAGATGCACAGTCTCTAGCATGTGGAAGGTGTTTCTAAAAGTGTTTATTGAATTGAATTATTGAATGTGGTCCTCTGATCATCCCTTCTCATTCTTATTGTGTTTGTCTCCCGGGGGTTCCTTAATAAAATGACTCTTAAACATTGCCTTTTCCTGACACACTACATACTTCAGTATATCATTTAGGTGGTCAATGTCTTCAGCTCTCCTGGAGTCTCAAACATGCGCTCAGCTCCTGGGGATGGGGCCCTTATTCTTCCCTTTCTCCACATTTTCACAGCGGGAAATTACCTCTGTTTCCTTTGCTCAGCAAACCACCTGAGTGGCTTCTGGGCCAACCTTGCTTTTGCTTTTGCTTTCCATGAATGTGAAATGGTGAGACACTAAAACCCCAATCTGTTACAGCCGTGGAGGATTTTAACAGTGCTTCACAGTGCTTTTGCTTCATGAGGAATGCATTTGCGCCTTGGTCCTTGCTAGGAGTTATTCTTCCAACAGAAGAAGCAATGTAGATCTATCTTCTCTCAGGACAGCCCAGGTAGACATACAGGACATCCCCAAAGTAGAAAGAAAGCATTCTCTAGTAATACTTGTCTGGCAGCAGGTGTTTTGAAGTGGGCATTGGAGAAAAGCAAATGCTCTGTAGCAATAAATAAGTTTAGCCTCTGATTTTTAAATTGAAAAGTCACATATACAATCTAATCATTTCCTGCAAATAACACTAAGTGTTTATATCAAGCCAGAATCTAGTCAGAAAAACAGCTTGCGTCAGTTCAAGAGAAGGAATTTTACATGGGGTCCTGGTTACAAAGGTGTTGGAAGAGTTAATAAACAAAAACAAAAACAAAAGCACCAGGTGTCAGCAAGGCAAGCCAGAGATTTATAACAGCAGGAAGCCTCTAGGACTTAAAAGTTCCAGGGTGATGGTGGTGTTTCTAGAGCTTAGAGTTCAATGGCAGCTGGAGTCACAAAAGGAGGGCCTGTCCCAAGGATCTGTGACCACTGAGGTAATGGCAGAAATGCCCCCTGAAGCAGAAAGAGAGGGAAGAAACACCTTAAGTTCTTTACTCCCACTCTAAATTACCCAGAGTCATTTAGAACTCAGCAAACCCAGTACTTTGCAATAATTCCAGTACAGATGTCTATGGGCTAAAAACTATTGGGACACATGCAAAAGGTATAGAAACACGTGGACATGCAAGAAGAAAATAAATCTCAGCCAAATCAGAACAAATAATAGTCTTATCCACAACCATCTATGAGGTTTTCTTTTTAACTATTTCTTTTATGTGAAATAAATGGAACTTGATAACAGACATTCACTATAGATTCATTTATGGCTTCTTGCATTTAATTATAGTTTATGGTTTACTGCACATAGTTCTCATTTCATAGCATATGTTCAGTCACTTCAATTAATGTTTTTATTGTCCTCATAAAGTCTAGCTTGAAAGCTTCTTCCAGGTATTGTCACAGATAGATATTTGTGCAGGGTGGCCCTTTCCTAACAATTATAGGAATAATATTGGTGCCCAACTTAGACAAATTGGATGTGGCCCTTATGACATTTATTTTTGACTGAGAAAGTTACGAGTTACACAACCCGTTCACATTTCTTGCTCCTTACCTTTTAGTGCAGTGTATCTCTGACATTTCATTTCATTAGATAAGACAAAAGAAGAATTTTTTATAGTCTCTTTAAAAATTTTACCCAATGCTCCCTTGAAATCTGAACCAAAATGTTCTTACTCCCTTGGAGAGTACTTTCGGTTTCCTAGTTCTCGTCTTTTGTTTACTCTCTCCTCCTCTTCTTTAAACATATTTCTCTCTTCATAACTAAGTCCCTATCCCAGGCTCTGACTTTCTTTTATCTGAACTTTTATTGTTTTCCCTCCAGAAACTTCCTTTCTTTTCGACTAATTAATTAGAAAGGAGTTTCATCCCTTACCAACCAAACCTGTCCTATTGTTCAATCTAGAGTTTCGGTTTTGGCCCTTGTCTGTTCTCATTCCTTCCTGCTCTTCCTCTCCCTTCCGTCCACTCTCCTCGCCTCCAGCCCCTGATCTGCTCATGCTTTCCACCCAGGGACCATCCCTGTGACTTGCTCGACCCTTCACTGCCTTTCTCTGCCGCAGAACACTCTCCTTCCTCCCCTGCTCCAGATAGCCTCCTGCCTCTAGCCCAATCTCTACCCTATACAAGTTCTTGAAACTTTCTCTATTCACAGAGCTGAGGAAAAATACCCCATCCTTGGAAGTGTCGCAAAGGAAAATCTGCTTTTAAATTCTTTGAGAAATATTGACAATCAACATGTTCATCACATTCAATATTTGGAACGATCACCCTTAATAGCTTTGTTTCAATCTGCACTTTGTTACATAAAACAGAAGCCATTCATGGCTTCTCTTCTGCTTTTACTCTCTCCTGGCCCCATAGCAAGCATCTTCCCCAAAGTACAAATCAGAGCAGCAAATCCAGGTTAAAGCAAGCTCTGTGGCAATCCAGAGCCTTACACCAGACCCCAAACTCCTCTGAGCCCCAATCCTGATAGCCGAGGAAAGAGAATGCCCATCATTTCAGGGGCGGGACCCTCTGTGGAGATTTCTCAGCCTCTCATCTTAATGAGTTTAACTCCAGAGGTGGGCAGCTAGAGCATTCCCGCTGAGCATAATTACTACGATGGGGCACCTGGGGAGAGATTGTCACAAAGATAACTGGGTCTCAGGCTATTTAGCACTTTACAGATGAGAGTAAGGTGGTGACTTGGAAAAATGAGGTCTGGTTTGGATAGGAAGACGGCTATGGTTCATTTTCTTCCCTCCTGTAAGAGCATAAACTGTTGTGTTTCTAATTGATGTGCATGAGCCCAGGGCACAAAATGGACTCAGGTGAGAAATCATAGGATCCTAAGGCCGGATGGGACTGGAGGGGTCATCCTGTCCACCCCCAGCCTGAAGGCAGAACTGCTTACAAACCATCTTGGAAGGAAGGCTTGCTACCCTTTTCATCATAACCTCTGGAGGACTGAACACAGATAACCAAGGGCTACCTGGGCACTGATGCACACTACAAAGGACTATTTGTGTGTGCTTATTCTGGCTCTTCCTGCTTAAAAGTCCTACCCAGGGTCAGGGGCAGGTCCCTAACATGGGCAGCTTAGAGCAGCGCACTGAAATGTCAAAAATTCACCTGGCAGCAAAAATATACTGAAGAACACACAAGGAAAATATATTGAATTATCTTGTGCAAATTCTCACCCCACTGAGGAGCTGAAAGAGGAGAGTGATCTCTCAACCACTGTCAAACTCTAACTGCGAGTGGCAGGAGCGATGGGGCTTCTGCTTTCTCCTATTTTAGGAGGACCTAAAACAGGGAATAGTGGAGAGGGGATTGTTGGAAGGTCCTGAGGCCAATTAGAAGCTCATATACAGATGCCTGCAGAAAGCAATCTGCTAAGTGCAAATCAAGAGACTTATGGGGTTCAGATTCTGCAATCCTTTTCTGGCTTTAGTATCTCTTCTGCCTGTATTAGTGTAACAACACTGAGCAGTCGTGTTTAGGACCAAATGTAAGTGAGCCAAGGCAAGTCGATCTCAAGAACTGGCCAAGGGAACCAATCATCCCGTGGCTCTGGTCAACTATATGACATCCAACAAGAAGCCTGGACACACTCCCATAATGCCAGGTACATGGGATGGTTGTAGGACAAGTAGGCTCTACTCCCTGCAAAGAATATAAGTGGAGATTTCTCTCTGGACTATGTACACCTGGAGCCATTGGATTTCACATGTCTCTGAAGACTCTAGAGGGTATTGAGGAACCCATCTTCTTGGCTAGAGGTGGACAGACTGCAGCTCATAGCCTATTTTCATTCAGCCTACAAACTAAGAATGGTTTTTACATTCTTTTTTTTTTTGTCTTTATTGAGATAGACAATTAGTTGCTTGTATTTACACTGTATAATTCAATGAGATTTTTAAAAAAATTATAGTTGGCATACAATAATATACCAGTTTCAGTTGTATAGCATAGTGATCATGGATCCACATGACTCGCAAAGTGATCACCACACTAAATCT
>NW_006442107.1:22259659-22272544 GCF_000325575.1 Pteropus alecto | reverse complement strand
CCCATGCTACACTCTACATCCCCATGTCTATTTTGCAAATATCCATTTGTACCTCTTAATCCCGTTGCCTTTTTTTGGCCCCCAACCCTGCTTCCATCTAGTATCCCTCTAAATATTCTCTGTATCTATGAGTTTATTTCCACTTTTGTTGTTGTTGATGATGATTTTGTTCTTTAGATTCCACATGTATGTGAAATCATGCGATATTTGTCGTTCTCTATCTGACTCATTTCATTCAGCGCAATATCGTCTAGGTCCATAAAAGCAATGTTTTTTTCTATCCCCTTCCTTTTACTATCTGTGTGTCTTTTAATCTGCAGTGAGTCTCTTGTTGGCAGCATATGTAGGGACCTTGTTTTCTTATCCATTCAGTCACTCTATCTTTTGGTTGGAGCATTTAATTCTTTTTCATTTGAGGTACTTGTAGGAATAGGAATGTAGTTACTACCATTCTTCGTTCCTGTTTTTAATACATGTTTTTTTCTTCTTAAAGAAGTCCCTCCAACATTTCTCGTAAAACTGGCTTGGTGATGATAAATTCCTTTAGCTTATTTTTGTCTAGAAAGCTCTTTATCTGTCCTTCAACTCTAAATGATAGCGTTGCTGGATAAAGTATTCTTGGTTGTAGATCCTGGGTTTTCATCACGTCAAATATTTTGTGCCAAGCCCTGAATAGTTTCTTTTGAGAAATCAGCTGCCAGTCTTATGGGTGCTCCTTTGAAGGTAACTAACTACTTTTCTCTTGCTGTTTTTAATATTCTTTCTTTGTATGTAATCTTTAGCATTTTAATTATGATGTGTCTTGGTGTGGGCCTCTTTGGTTTCCTGGCTTGAGAGACTCTCTGAGCTTCCTGGGGTTTTATGTCTATTTCCTTCAGCAGGTTAGGAAAGTTTTCTATCATTATTTTTTCAAATAGCTCTTCAACATCTTGTTTTGCTTCAGGCACCTCTATGACATGGATATTTTTACCTTTAATAATGTCCCATAGGTTCCTTAAATTATTATTATAGTCTTGGCTTCTTTTTCTTGCCATTTTGATTGAATGTTCTTGGCTTTCCCATCCTCTATATACATCATTTGATTCTCTTCTTTATTCACCTTGTTTATTCCTTTGTTTATTCTATTTAATATACTTCTCATCTCAGATAATGTGCTCTTCATTTCTGACTGGTTCCCTTTTATAATTTCAATTTCCATTTTTATGTTTTTTTATCTCTTTTTTGAAGTTCTCACTGAATTCATCTACATTTCCCGTAAGTTCATTTAGCATCTTTATAACCAGTGTTTTGAACTCTGCATCTGTTAGATTGCTTGACTCCATTATTTCTGGATCTGTGTTCTGTTCTCTCATATGGCTTCTGCTTCTTTGTCTTCCCATTTTGACTGCCTTTCTGTGTCTGTTTCTATGTACCAAGCAAAGCTCCTAAGTCTCCCGGTCTTATTAGTGTGGCTTTGTGAAGTAGATGTCCAATGGCACAGTCCTGAGAGGGGTTCAGCTGCAGGCCAAATTTAGCCCCAGCCTGTGCCCCTTCAGGGCCACTTGTTAAGATTCAGCAAGCAATCCACAGATGCTGTGCTTATAGTTGCCTCAAGAGGCCACACCAGAAACTGAAGCCAGCTACCACCAGTGTGAGTCCAGGCGCTACTCAGCAAGGGGCACTTGACTAAGTGAGGACACACCTGGATGTGGCTTGGGTGGAGCCATGAGTTGGGGGAGGCGGAGTTTCAGGGACTTCTCTGGATGTAGCAACCTCTGTTATCCAGTTTGATGACCTGTCAGCTATGGCAGTGCTGAGTTCACACACTGGGAGTGGGGAGGGCTTAACAGAGAAACAATGGATACTGCTGACATGTGGGTCCCAGGCCAGGCTGGTCCCAGGTCTGGCTGTGATCCAGGCTCCTAGCTAGGAATAGGGCCCTGGATTTAGAATGTTACATTAGTGTAGTAGGGCGCCTGCACCTAAAATATGGAAACATAATTCAGCTAATCACGCATGTGTGGCTGAATGTCACTATTGTACTCTGATATATGTGGAGCCCATGCGGTCCCCTAGGGAGCAAAAGGGGAGCAAAAAAAGAGGAAAAGCAGAAGCGTGCTCCCCGCAATAGAGTTGGCGCCTGCCATTTCATTCCCATGTCAGCCCCTTGTGCATTCCTCTAACCGGGAGTCTCACCACCAAAACTTTCCCTTCTCCATCAGATCAGTGCTGACGTGGCACTTCTGTCTGGGAGAAATCTTCACCTCCAGCCCTCACTCTGACAACTCAGAGTCCCCCTGTAAGTCCCTGGCACCTCCCCAAGTGAGTCCATCAGCACGAAGTTCTGCTCGTGGATGCGGCCCCTTTAAGAGGCATCTGCAGCTGCCGCTTCCGTAGCCTCTGTCCCACTCAGCCGCTAGGGACCAGGCAGCCTCCTATCCTTGCCCTGTCCTACCTTCTGCCAGTGCAGGATAATTTCTTAGATTTCTCCCGAGTTGTATGGCTTGTTCATCTAGATCCCAGGTGATTTTTCCTTGTTGTTTGCTTCTTGTTTCTGTCACAACTTTGATTTGGTTGCTAGATGGATGATCATCTATGCCATTTTTTTTCCCCTTGGTTTTTATATTCTTAAAGGGTTGGGGGAGGGGGGAAGAATATACAACACAGGCCATATCTGACCCACAAATCCTAAAATATTTACTATTTTGCCCTTTTCAGGGAAAGTTTGCCGACTCCTGATCTAGGACACTGATTCTTAAATTTCCATGTTTATAAAAACCACTTAGGGCATTTATTAAATATTCAGATTACTCCCTGTAGACAATTGACTCAGCAGATCTTGGACTGGGCCCCCAGTAGCTGCATTCTAATGACGGACCACTCAAGGTAATTCTAGTGTAGGTGAGTGTAGGTTGGCCTTACAAATATTCTCTTTCAATTAACCAATAAATATAAATTTTACAATTTCAATTTGGCCAGCTCTCTGCTGAGTGTGATGGGAGATAACAACTGGTAGAAGGTGACTCATCCCACTCCATTGGAGAATTTGTAATCTTGTTACGGGGAGGAAAGCTTCTCAATTGAAACTATTAGAGGTAAGTCAGGGACAAATGATATGGGGCCAATTCCACATGAACTGGGATTCTGGATGCAGGGCTCTCGTGCATGGTTGTGGTCACTCTGGTTGCAATCAGTGTGGAATGGAATATTTGAGAGAGAATCAGCAAGGTTTGGAATGTGGTAAAGTATATTCCCAAAGGCGCGGAGCTGGAAGGGGTTTTGAAATGAAAGCTGTTGGACATGTGGGCAGAAAGTAGAATGGCCTGACCCCGGAGGACAGTTTAGAGAGAGAAAACGACGAGCTTCCTCTTCAGTGCAAAAACTGCTTGGGAGAGTAGTTTGTCCTATTTCTTTTTCTTCTTCAAACCTTATTAGATCCTAAGCCATGGCAATCGGGATTCTAGATCTTTCTTCTTAAAACTGTTTTTGCCATTTCTCATCCCCTCCCCACCTACATCCACATATACTCACTCTGTAAGCTCTCATCTCACTGAGGTTTTTTTCATTATGCACTAGTAATTTATGCCTCTTTTTTGTAAACACTATTCTTATAGACTAGACTGTTTTTTCCATATCACCTCCTTATTTACAAAGAAAATTCTGTCTCATCTCTCTAGATCCAACTCAAGCCTTATATTTTCTTTGAAGCAAAACTTTCTCCAATCTCTTCCCTTCTTAAACAGAACTATGTAATTTTCATTTTGTACCAACCTGGTATCTTGGACACAACAAAAGAATAGGGCTTGCACTGTATTAGAATTAATTGCCTTCATTTCTATCTATCTCTTGTACAAGATTGTGACCTCTTTGAGATCATATTAATCCACTTTTCATGTTAATCCATTATTAGTTCATGTTAATCCACTTTCATTTTCTTGGTACCTAACACAGTGCACATAGTAATGGGTAGCAAATATTTCTTCAACAGATGCCCGAATGATTCATAAGCGAGGCATTTGCAGTTTGTGGAGGCCCTTCAACACCAGAGGAGTGTGGCCTTCATGATACTGTTAATGAGACCCATACAGATTCTAAAATAGGGGGTGACATCATGATTCCATTTTAGGTAACATAAAGAAAATAATAATGAGAAGTGGGAGCCTGAAGATAATTTGTTGAACAGGTAAGAAGGATATTCTCCCTGGAGGAACACACTGTCTTACTTCTTTGATAGTAATCTCCTGCATCTCAGAATCTTTAATTCAATAAATATCTGCAGAAGGAGATCATGGGTGAGATCCGAGCTGGGCACTGTCATACCTAGTGTGTCTCAGCTGGGGCATCTACTATTTGATAATCTGTGTTCTCACAGGGCATATCAGAAAAACTCCTAGTGCTCTGGAAGGCTAGGATAAATAAAAATAATAACTTTAGTATTACCTACGGTTCTAACCTCAGGAATTTTAATTACAGCTCAAAACTGCACACAATGGGATGTAGTTCTGTAACAACTCAGGCAAATGGTTTACCTTAAGGACAAGAGCCAACACTATATACATAGAAACTAGAAGAATTCCATAGAACAACCAAAAAGTACAAAGGCAAAAGAAAATGGGTCCTATGAAGTTTCATAAAAGTTAGACAATAAGAGGGAAAAGATGGTAGAATAGGCTAAATTGCATCGAAGTAAGTGAAAATAATGGCTGGGTTTCTGAAGCAATAAAGAAGTACAGAGTAGGTAGACTTATAGAAACATTTAGGAGGTTTCTAGAAACTATAGAAATATATAAACATTTCCAATCAGTGGTTCTAGAATTCTGAGTTTTATTTGTCAGGGGAGGTGGGCATTATTTGGTAGGGATGTGGCAAAGCCGATGATCTGAGCTCCAAAGATATCTAGGCAAAGCTTGTATTTCCCTGTCTCTTCACATCTCTGTGGGGCCAAATGACAAAGGCAAGCTAATGGAATGTGAGCAGAAATAGCAAATGTCACTTCCAGGCCAAGATGTTTAAGTACTAATGTGCCTTTCCAATACTCTCTTCTGCTTTGACAGGCCCTGGATTAAAGTTGGAAGTACTGCAAGGTGAGAGAAGCCTGAATCCCTGTGACATGGCTTGGAAAAGGGCCACCCAGGAAAACTGCCAGGAGAGAAATATCCATATTGGTCTTTTTGTGAGGAAGAAATAAACTTTTATTGTGTTAATCATTTGAGATTTGAGGTTGCTTGTTACAACAGTTGGCCTATCTTTATTAATTTGGGACAAGGCAAAAACAGGGTAGAAAGAGTTCTGGGTGGTCTTGGTGCAGATACAAATATACAAGAACCTAGGCCAGCAATCCTTTTTTTCCCATTGATTTTTGCTGGGGGCAGGCAGCCTTCAACTCATTGATTTTAGCTGTTGATTAAGTCATGTTCTCCAGTCTGTCAGCAGTCACTTTATTTCCTTTCATCTCATTTTTCCACCTACTTGAAGCTCTACAACAATCAGGAGCTTGAGTTCACAACTGAACATTTTAGAAGGGCTTAAAAATGGCTTCCTTCCCTGTATCCTGCCTGGCAGTCCCTGCCTAGTCCCTTCCTCCTTTCTCCAAGACAATTGTTCTCAGGGCTGTCGCCTGTTAGACAGAGAAAAATGCTAAACCTGGAGGCAGCTGATCTTCATGGAGGTTACAGCAAGGCAGAGTTCCATCTGGAGGAGGCTGGTGACCTACTGGGAGTTACCTCAAGACGGAAATGCTCTTTTCTCTTCCACAGAACAAGCTGTGAAGATACCCAAGACCCAAAGCAAGCTTTACAGCAAACGGGAACTAGAGAACATACAGCAGGTGGTAGCTCAGATGCCAAAGCAAATCTCATTCCAGTTGAAGAGGGGGCACAAAAATAGAATCTAATATGGCCCAGCATGCTTAAAGTGGGAAAGAAGATTCTAAATCTCAGGACAGATCTGTAAGGCAGAGAAGGGGTGGAAATATTTATTCTCTTTCCTTCCCTACCCCCTCCTTCCTTCCTTCCCTCCCTCCTTCCCACCCATGCATCTGTGGTTACTTATACAAACAAACAAAACAAGATGGCTGCTGATGGATTAGCTAGCTCCTGAACACCGGCTGACACACCTACATGCCAGGTTTGCCAGCTGTACAGATGCCACAGCTGATCCGTCTGTTGAGTGTGCCACACACCACTGCTGATTAATCTGCACATGCCAATTACTTGATTTAGAGCAGGCTGAAGATAGTGTGCAGAGCAGAGAGGAAAATGCTCTTGGGTTCTTCTCTGTGCCCCTGCTCTCCTCTGTCTTGAGGAGAGAGTGAGGTGATGGTGAGGTCCAACCCCTCTCCGTGCAGCACCATCTTGCATGTAATGCCCAAAGACACCGTTCAGTGCCACCCACATCCTGCCTCAGAGGAGGCCCTGGAGGAGCAAAACAAACTGGTAGCTTTGGATAGACAGGCTATCCTCTGTGGCAGATGCAAATTCCGTCACCAGATGGGTGTGGGGGAGGTTTGGGGGGGAAGCAGGCCATTGCACATTTTTGTTAGAATTCTGACACAGATAGACACTCACTTTGTGCGTGCCTTTCCCTTCCTCTCTGGGATAATAGGCACACTAGAATGTTAGCTCCCTGCACAGCAGGCTGGAATCTGCTATCCTCTCTCTTCAAGGAGGTCAACTTCCTTGGCAACCCAGCCCCAGACATACTGATGGTGGAGGGTGTGGAGGAGTGGCCAGTGTAGCACTGGTGTGTGTGTGTGTGTGTGTCTATGTGTGTGTGTGTGTGTGTGTGTGTGTGTGTGTGTGTGTGTGTGTGTGTGTGTGTTTAGTCAAATCATGTTTAGTCAACATGCCTTCTGGATTTTGCATTACTCTTTTGAGTAGCCATCTGAGGAATTCCCAGGGAAAACTGATTGGATCTAGCAAATAAGAAGAGGTCCAGGGTCCAAACGGTAGTCTGTGGAATGAAGAGTCCCCAGAAGTCATGGTTTTATGCCTTCAGGACAGCAGAGAAGCAGAACCAATTTACATTTCCAGGACTCTTGTCTCCTCCCTCCTAACCAAATCCTGTACAGCAATTGCAGAGATCTTCTTGTCCTCAAACCCCACTCTCCTCTCCTCTTCCTAAGGATTGATTCATGCATTCTACCTACAGCCTGGAGCCTGGCCTGCACTACCTTTATAATCTCTCCGATCACCTTAGCCAGAAGGACCTCTCCCTTCCCTCTATGGAGCTTATTGTCTACATATCTCATATAATTCTGCTAAATAATGTATGCTTTGTGAACTCCTGTACATAATTAGTGCAGTGGGTGCTGGCACCCTGTCTCGTACATTTTGGCATTCCTACACAGTGCCAATAATAGAGCTATTCAACCATTAGCTTTGAAATAAATTTTGGCTAAAATGAATGAGTTCTCAGGAAGCAGCGACTTGAAGATGGGCCCCTACAAACTATGCACCTCGGAAAAAATATTAACAACAAAGACCCTTACATATATCTCATGCTCCCCCCTCTCAAAGCTTCCTCAATAAGCAGAAAATCCTGTTGATTGATAAATCCCACAGTGCTTCGCTGGCCGTTGCCCTGCTTGCTGTAAAACCACTGGAAATTTCCTTCTTTTGCCATCATTTTTCATAGGCTCCAAAGCTAGAATCACTCATTGCTAAGTTTTGGTTTTCAGGCTCATGCAGAAGTATTTTCATTTGTGTCCTTTTCCATCTGACTCTTTAAACTAATCCTTCTTGACTTCAGATCTTTGTACAAACCTCCCATGTCATCACTGGGGAGCTCTGGGCCCAGAGCAAAGGCAGGAGGCAAAAAGCCCCAAATCTGCACGTTTTATTTCACTGGTACATGTATTTAATCCATCTGCAAACTGTTCATTGGATAGCATTGTAGGCTTCTCTCTCTGGGAACACTAAGGTATGTGTATTCAACAGTGGAAAATAAACATAAGATTTTATTACAAAGTGCCACTGCCGCTCCTGGCGTGAGTAATTTGTGCACCTGCATTTTAAAAATGTTTCAAAGTTTTTCCCCTTGGTGGATTCCGTGGTAACACACATTAGCTTTCCTGCTGTCATAGCCTGGTTCTTGTAGGCTCCTGTCACTTGTGCCCATGCTATCCAGAAGTCACAGTTTTCAAGAAGAGAGCAAGCTAATGTGGTGACTGCCCTTGTAAGCCCTGGAGAGTGGAGATTTCTGTTTTGTCCTGATAAATGTCTTCTGCCCCCAAATTAGTAAAATGGTGGAATGTTAATCCCAAGTGCCAGGAAGTAGGAAACAGATCACCAATGGAGGAATAAAGGTCAGGGTTTGTCCTAACAAGATGCAGGAATGGTTTCTGGAGACGAACGCAGAGTTGATCCACCCTGCCATGCTCTTTGCCTTACAGCCTGCTTTTTCTCAAGCACAGAAACCAAGGCACTTGCAGCTCATCACTGAGGTTCATCAGCAAATAAGGAAATCCAGTATGAACCAGATGGAATTGAGACATCTAGTCAGTGAGAGAACCTGGGAAATGGTGGGACAGAGGCATTGGAAGGAGGGACGCCATTCTTCAGAATGGAGAGTACGGCCTCCTGGCTTTCTGTGATCTTTTCCTTCCCATTCTTTTGCAATGACTCTGATCTTTGCAGGTGTCTAAAGTCAGTCTGTGTGCACAGTGCTAACTAACAATTTCCCCTGCGATATCTGTAATCTCCTGGAAATGATCATTAATTCCTTCCAATGTCCCCCACAACAACCCGGAACTCTGGCAATTCCAAGTCATCTTAGGTACGTTAATACTTTCTTAAAGTCATATCGCAGTATATTGCACACTTCTCCTTCGAACAGCAGGTCTCAGAGGAAGATGATAATGACCCAGGCTACACCAGCTTGATCGTTAGAGTCTCCGTCTCTATAAGCAACACCAGACAGAAAACTCAATCTAAAGAGTATTTATTTATCTGTCCAATGCTGCAAATGGAGACAGAGGGAGCTCCGCTGATGGAATCGCTGGGTGTGAAATCTTTATTGTTCAGTGTGATCGAGAGCAATGGAATGCTTGTTTCACTTAAATAATACTGAGTTTTCAAACACCGCACACCATCTGCCTCAGGAGCTGCCTGGCCCAGCCACAGAACTGAATGTACATGGCATTTCGAATGGTTGTTTTCACAGCTGAGGATCAGGTCCCTTATTCTTGCTGTGGACGACGATTCTCTGTTTGCTGACTGTCCACCTCTGAGCTCGACTGCTCAGGAGAATAATTTTAATATGATTCCCTCTTGGAGGAATAAGAAGAATAATGCTCTGATATCCTCCATGATTTTGCATACCAAAGCTTTCATAATCAAGTCATGAGTTTAAATTCAGGGAGAGGTTTCTCAAAGAATCCCCTAGAACTTTCTAACTGGCCCCTCTGGCGAGACCCACCTTAAATGATGTACAAACTTTGTCCCAAATCAAAGACTCTTTGAATTATAACTAAAACCAATATTTTTATATACATGCTTGCATGCCCGCATATGTGTGCACACACACACATGCACACACTCGCACACATACACTAGTTTATTTGGAAAGAAATCAAAGACTTATTTTGACATAGTTATCTGGATTGTTTTGTGCCCAGGTTGCTCATGAAATGTTACTCTCTATAAAGAATACTAGAAGCAGATTGGATAATAACTAAGGAAATAATTGCTGCATTCAGCTGCATTGTACATGGAGCAGCACTTGATAAATATATCTTAACTTGAGTTCAATATTGCTCAGACTCTGTCCACAGGTTTAGGCAGAGAGGCCATTTGAATTAATTATCTCATTGATTCAGGATGAGGACACTGTTTTAGGATAAGAGATTGTTAAAATGAACACTACAATTTTAGCACCTTCCATAATAAAGATATCTCGTTTCTCCTAACACAGCCTTATATGAACTTGAGGGGTAGTTTGGGGCTCTGAACCATGGAGTCATCCAGGGATCAAGGCTCCTTACTTCTTTTGTCACCTCCATCTTCACCATGTGGTCCCCAAGGTAACCACAGAAAACAAAAAGAGAAGAGAGAATGTGGAACATATGCACCTACTCTTAACTATCTTGGTCCCAGTGCCCCTCAGAACTAAAGGGTTGGAGAATATAAGCTCACCAGAGCCAGGAAAGGGGTCAGTCTCTGCCAATGGTAACTTTGCCTCGATTATCTGAATATTGCATGTGAAAATACCCACCTCCAATTACAGATAATTGTTTCAGTTCTCTCCTCATCAGGTCTCAGTGCTGGTGAAAGGAATACTTACAAAAGGCCTATGTTCCTCAAATAGTTCATCATGGGTACAAATTCAATGCCTTACACAAGACCAATGGCCTCAAGAGAGTTGTTATGAAGGGAGCTTATTATAATTATGTGATGACCACGTGCCTGAGTTATCTCAATCACATTAGTCTGGTGTAGTTATTCTTCACAGCAGCAAAACTTCTTTCATTTACAAGAAAAAAGGCACTATAAAATTAGGCTATAAATATTTTATTATACAGTTTTAAAGGTGTTGTATTTTGAAGCATTGTAGTAGCATATAACACCCAAATCTTTCCCATTGCCCATTATTTTAGCATTTACACTTGCTTTTGACATAGTTGTTCCTAACACAATGCTTTGAACATATCAGGCCTACATTACCAAAATGTTGATTTTTTTTCAGTTATTCTAAAATATTTCTTATATTTATGACTTGTCCTATTTTTAGAATTGTGATCGGAAACAATAGAATAATGAAATTACTTCAAGAGACTTGGATCACTCAGAATCAAAGCTGTGTTTTTCATGGCTCCAGTTTCATGTTTATTTACATCCACTCTCTTGTGTCTGAAATAAATTTGCTGTAGTCTTTGTCTCTACTCTATTCTAAACATACTACACAAATAAGGGCTTACTTCTCAGGAGAACAACCAAGCCAAAGATGTCAAGTTCCATCTTTATGATAAAATGCAGAGTTGTCATTAAATGGCAAATTCTTTATTTCCAAAAGCTGAATATAAATGATGGTTTAAAAAATTTTAGCTAATGAAATTTAGTTCCCCGCAAAAAGAATTTAGAAACATGCTCTGGAACTTCACCTAGTATTTCATTTGGTTTCAAAACACATACATTTTCTTTTACTTCATAATCTTGCCTTATAGTATTGTATTGTCCAGAGGCGAGCAGACAAATGTCGACTGCCTTGCTGAGTTTGGGAATGCTGCCTTCTTGGCTTGGCTGATTTATTTCCATGGCTCCTGAGTAGTTAAGCGTAACCTGTGCGTTTTCTGGCTGCTCCAACCAAGGAAGACCATACTCAGAATGGTACCAAGACTCTACAAACTTTGCATCTGGTGGGTTCCCTCCCAACTTTGTGGCCTTTTCTTCATCTTCTTTGAAGCAATTTGTGCAAGAAAGGAGGACAGAGATGCCTCTTCCTCTCTAACATGTCTAGCAGTTTAGGCTGATTTTTCAGTCTGGACTCTGCTTAGGGTGTTTCCAGGTTTTGCGGTGTTTTGAAGACTCCCAACTCACCAACTAGTCCATGTCAACTTCAGTTTTTCTCAGTCAGTTCCCTGTAAATGTCCAAGTACGAAGAATTCTCACTTTACTCTTTTATTTCTGTCCCCATGGCTTGGATGAGCCACAGTGAATGTGGGTTGCTGGTGTGGACTGGCCAAGGATAATTGGATGAACAGAACTCTGTGATTCCATCCAGTATTGCTGTCCTCGAATAACCAAATGTTGGTATAGAGGCAGTAGCCCTATTCAAAAGGAGTTTCTGCAGGGGACACTGTCAGACCTTCAGGGAGATACAATAAACCCAGTGGCTGATGGAGGCATCCACTTTCCATCCTACAGGATGCTTGGGGAGCCAGGCGTCAAACACACCTCTGTGTTGTATTTTTTTGCTGTGCGTCAAACTCTAGGTTACTTTGGGAAATTCAGTTTTAAACTGCCCCCCACATTTCTTATCTGTAAGACTAGGAGTGAAGAAATAAGACCCATGGTTTCATGAAGATGATGGTAAAATGGAATGGGCTGACAATGGTCAGTCCAGTGGTCAGTCTAATGGGATGCCCAATAGTCCATGCTGTGACTCTACAAAAAAAAAAAAAAAAAAAAGCCCACAGGGAGACCAGTGACCAGGACCTGCATGTGAGAGGGACCTAATCTTGAGGCAAGGCTCACTTGCAATGCTAACTTAGATTAAAGAAGGAATTAAATGACATTCACAACCCAAAATGATTCCATTTCATCATTTTGTACATATACATTTAGGATGTGCTATATGTTATATATAATTTACTAAAACATGCTTTTAAAAATAGATTTGAGGAGCATGGAGACCCCAGAAGTGTATGTTATTGTACTGGGCTCCACTTCCTCTTTCTCTCCCACAGGGGACCTCTGAGGGTCTATTTGAGGGCATGAATATGGAAAATTCAGCTCCAACCCTCCACCCAACTCCTCAAACAGCACTGCAGAACTATGTGAAACTCTTATGGTTTTAAAAGAACAGATGCAAGAGACAAAATAAGTATAAAAGGAATTTGGGGAATGGGTCCTAAGAATCACTTCGTTTTCTACCACTCTCAGAGATTACATCTCTTTTTAGGAGTACTATACATCTGTGTGGCTCCAAACTACAACCAATTATTTTTTTCAAGCAACATAATTACAGCCTTCTTGTGAAAATGCCAAACACTCAAATAAAATACAGCTTCAGAAATCTTCACTTAAGTTAATTGGCTCCAATTAGTTAGACCTGCTTTGGCCCCCCAAACCCATCAAGGCCAAGTTCTTTCCCTCTCATCTTGTTTACTTTTTTCCTAGAGAAAGAAAGAAAGAAAGAAAGAAAGAAAGAAAGAAAGAAAGAAAGAAAGAAAGAAAGAAAGAAAGAAAG
>NW_006442107.1:22247702-22259576 GCF_000325575.1 Pteropus alecto | reverse complement strand
GGAAGGAAGGAAGGAAGGAAGGAAGGAAGGAAGGAAGGACGGAAGGAAGGAAGGAAGGAAGGGAGGAAGGAAGGAAAAGAAACACCTGAATTCTACATATTTTATTAGAGTACGACAGAACTAGGACAGGAAGTATAATTGAAGGAGGCAAGGAGAACACTGTCCCAGCATACATCTGCATCCCTTTGTCTGTACGGGCACTGAAAGGCCACAAATGTCAAAGGCCTTCCTCTTGAACCACTCTAAATGTAATCTGTTGGGTTTGCTTTGCTGAATGTATATGCATGTCAGAGACTGTGGGCATGGATTATTTATCAGATGTTCACTTCCAATTAATGCTGCTTAAATCACAAGCTTCAGTTTGGCGCATGCAGCAGTAGCAGCAGTCTGTTCTGAGGTTGGGCAGGTCTGGGGTGTAAGTAAGCCTCTTGCTGAGCAATTGTATGAACTATTTGCTAAGGTAACATTTGAAAGCAGCCCCATTTACAGACAGATTCTTATTCTCAATTAACAACACTGTAAATGGCATGATAAAAGACATGTAAGGAAACACACAAAAGGCTGCCCAGTTCTCATTAGGTCATTTGGGCCCATAACTCCTCAGGTGCCCGCTTGCAGAATTAACCATGTCTCATTTAGAACCTGTGTCTGCCTCAGTGGAAAGCCCATTTTATAACTTGATGCAGACTCACAGATATTGGCTTCTAATTCCAAGATCTGGTAAAGTAGGAAGAACCACTGGGAAAATCTGTTTAATTTGACCATTTTAACCAAATCTAATTAACCAAATTTGATTAACCCATTTGCTGAGGTTAATGAAACCCTCTAACTTGAGTCAGAAGGTGGATGAAAAGGAGGACCTTTTAAGCTCAGCTCTCTAATAGGCTCCCACTGCAGACAGCTGTGAACCTGTCATACACAGACCACCAGAAAATGCCTTGAACACTTTCCCAGAAAGGGAGTTGAGAGGGTGTTCTGAACGGGGAGACAGGACAGGAAATGTAGCCAGCACTCTAGTCTCTCCAAAAGTTATCCAAAGCCAGAATTTTTTATTTTTTTCAGAAGTTTTTAGTTAGTGTAAAATACAGAGTATTCCAAAATCAAGGACATATGCCACTAAAATTGCAGCAGGACACTCCAACGCCAAATGGAAACGACTTAAGGCCCATCTACACTGCCTAGTAGCTGACCTGCTGCTCCATATTATTGGAGAGCCTATTTCCCAGTCCACGGCATTTGTGAGGCAACCACAAAGACCCAGGGCAATGAATGATTCTCTTGCCTGGAATTTAGCATCAATGCAATGAACTGACAAGCTCAGTCTGTGTTTTTGTTTGCCAGGTGTCACTGTCATAAAACTCCCCTTAATCTGGCATTCGCTCAGAGCCCCATCATCTGACTTAGCCTAGAGGGTTTGAATACCACCAAGGCTGGAGCCCTTTTTTGCATTGCATTGTTTCCTTAGTGGTTCCTTAGTGGTTCCTTAGGTTTTCTGACCCTTGGGAGACATTTAACTGCGTAAGCCTGTCCTTGCTCATTTTTTTTTCTGAATGATAAGCTTGTTCCCAGAAGATTAAAGAGGGGGAAGATCTTTGCACACATGCAGAGGGACAGGGCTAAATAAGAACCTTCTGCAGTTGGAGAAGAGTCTGTCAGGACACGAGAAGCTCCAGAGCTCCGGAAAGTATCAGAAAATCATGGCAGTCTTTTCTTCTAGATACAGAAGATGGTAAGCTCATTTCAGGACTGACCCAGCTAAGAGAAGAGATTGGGCATATCACATATCACTGAATGCAATGGGCTCAAAACCTCTAAGGTTGAGAGGAAAGTAGTATGAGATGCACTTTCCCCCTCTCTTAAAGTGTTTGTTTTTCAATCAAGTCTTTTATGTCAGTGACCTTGAGGCAAAAGAGCGGAAATGCAAAATGAAGCATTTCTGTACTTGAAAGGGATGCATTTAGCAATCCCCCACTCCTTCAATCTTCTGTAAAAAGAATGTGCCAAATGCTAGGTGTACAGTTTTATTCCTGATTCATCAAACAGGAAGGGGAAAAAGCAACTGAGTGTTAGAGGAAGGATTTCCATAAGATAGAACAATGTCAGTGGGAAAACACAGTAACAAGATTTGGATCAGATTTACAACAGGAGCAGAGTTTTTTCTTTATTGATTATTTTGAGTCTTTTTCAAAAGAATTTTCCTGGGACTTTAGAAAAACTCAACAAAAAGGCATCATTTATCCACTTATAAGTGGATATGGCACTTTCTCTTTTTAAGTAAAAAAAATTATAATAAAATTTGACATTACTTAACATGGAAAATATTTGGGGGGCTGTTTTCCTAAAAAGTATCTACTCTTTCAGAAAGTACTCTTTTCCTAAAATGTTTCCATATTTCGCCATCTCACTCATCCATTATTCAGATAAGTGTCTCCAGATAACTTTTAGTTATCTTTCTGAAGCAGAAGTGGTTTAGGTGTACCAGAATGGAAATGATCCTGTTACTGATTGAATCGATAGAGTAGTACTCCTTGTATGACCATCTTTGTATTCCCCCTAGAAGGTCAGCAAGGCCAAGAATTCACTCATGAAACAAATAGTCATCACTACAATTGGGGACACAGAAAAGTAAAAGCCATGGATTTTGCTCTCAGGGAGAAATTAATTTAGTTAAGGAAATAAGATCAACACACATACACAAAAAGGTTGATAATACTAAAAGTTCCCACACATTGCCAATCACAGGCAAGTCAAGTCAGTACTGATTTCATTATTCAAATCAGCACCAAGCTGATCATTTTTAGAAGTCAAACACAGAAAAGTGCCAAGCAACAGAACAATGATCCAAGAAGAGGCCTTAGAGCTCATCAGTGTCCTCACCTAATGGTGCTGATCCCGGAACTGAGGCCTGTGACGACAAGTGACGTGCTCAAAGCCACAGAGCTTCTAGTAACAGAGTTGAGCCAAAACATACATATCCTGATTCCAATTCCAGAGTTCTTGTTCAAGTTAATAATTAAAAGTATCTTTTTTTCCCCTATGGTTTTCTCTTACATTATGGAAGAGCACTGGGATTTGTGACAGAAGACATGCGTTCTAGCATCAGCTTTGCCCATAAGTAGTCATGTGTATTTGGGAAACTGACAAAACTTCTCTACATTTCATATTCCTCATCTGTTAAAATGAGGTAATTAGACTTTTCCAGTGCTCTCCACACTTCTCCATCAAAGTACTCCTCATACCAGGGCAGAGTGGATGATAATTTGCAGTAGGAGTTTGGAGGTGTGGCAATAAGTGACTCCCTACAAGCAAGAAATGTGCTTTAAGTATCAGAATTTGTCTGTCTTAATAATTTATTTGACTTCTGCATTTTACTTAATAATGTATCCATTTGTTTCTATGTGAAGATAATATTTAAATTTGCTTATCTAATAAATACTATTTATTAATATTTAAATAATATTTAAATTTTCTAATCAAAGTTGATTTGCCAAGGATGGCTTATTTGTCCTGGGGCACAGGGACTAGGTGGTTCTCTGAGGCCATCTCCTTCCTTATTGATTCCATCTTCTGTGTCTGTGTTTTTGATTTCACCACACACTCTCATTCCTGTTTCTGAGTCTATAAGAAACTCTCTCACCACAATATTCAATGGCTCTCAAGATTGCCTGGTTGTTTGAGAGAACCCCTGAAGGGAAAATTAGCAACATAAGCAGAGAGTGTAGGAAAAGACCCAGATATTTAACACATGGAAACAGGAGGCCTGCTCTTCCAGACAAGTTAGGAGGAGTGGCTCATTAACCTGGCCTCAACCTGAAGGAGATCTGCTTTGATTCTTTACCTCATATCTTTACTGGAAAGAGGTGGGGTATGAATAAATATTTGAATTTAGGGGGAACTCAATTAAACATCTTTGAAAAATGCAACATTACTTTTTACTCAGATGCAAACTTTTGAGTACTTCAGAGCTATTTTTCCCTCTCTCTAAGTCAACTCCAAAGCTGAGGGCCAATTTCTAGTTCTGCTTTCCTTCACCCAGCCCTTTGATCATGGCTCCCATCACCTTCTGGATCTGTGAGGGTGACCCATAGCAGAAAGGATAAAGCTGGGGTTGCAGAGGGGGGATGATTCTTACCCAGTCCCTGGGCAGTTATCAGGAAAGAGAGAGAAGTCAGCCAAATTCCTCATCTGCTACAGCAGCGAAGGCCTTCTCTCCAGTGACTTTTCCAGATGGAAAAGTACTCTTAGCTCTGACCATTTCCCAGAGGATGAAGTGCATTGGACAAGGGGAAACTTTTGCCCTTCTAAGCAATTGAGCTCACGTGAATCAAGCTGCTTGGTGGCATCTCCAAACACCTTGAGTAGGGTAAGTATACAGAATAACTTATCGGATATACAAATCAATACTAATTCTTCACCAAAGATGGGAGGTGGGCAAGAGGTTTATGAAAAAAATTCCATTGCAACCCAATATCTTGGCTCAGGTTTAATTTTCAATCCTGTAGATATTCAGAGGATAACAGATTGAGATTAATCTAGGTTATGGAATGTAGTCTAACCAAATGGCTTCAACTTTAGCTACATATTAGAAATGCCTGGCAAACTTTCTAAACATACTAATGCCTAGGCCTTGCTCCAGAGTAACTGAATTAGAAACTCTGTGGAGGGTTCCAGGAATCGGCATTCTTTTTTTTAATTCTCCAGGTGATTCTTGGGGATGAGTCTGTGAATGACTCATCTAATCAGGCAGGTAAAGTGGTTTTCCCAGGATCTCACCAGGAGGAGGCAGGGCTGGGAGGAGAATCCAGGTCTCCCCAGCCAATCCTGTGCTCTTTCCCACACACCACATTAATTCTCCTTCAGCTCTGTGGCCCGTGGGATAGCATGCACTTCTCCACTGGGAAAAGGGACCAGTAGTTGACCCACTAACCCCCTGGAAACAAGTGCTTCAGCACCATGGGAATTTTCCTGGTCCTATTTGTGGAAATGATCCAACCTTAGATGTTTTTCCAGGAAAGGATATTATGAGCGGGGTCCCTTTGGTAAAGGCCTAGAAGCATTGTTTGTCAGGCATGGGAAGATTCTAGCCCCAAAATATCCTCTTTGCCTTCAGTTACTTATGCTGAAAGGCATCTCTTAAGAATACTTTTGGGGTTTAATATATATTATTTATTAGAACATAAATGAGGCTAGGGTGACTTACTCTCTCCCACTCTCTCTTTTAGTCTAAATGAAGAATTGGAGATCTGAGCACTTGGCACAGTGCTTGGTCTTAAAACTTTCGTAATATGTATACAGTAACTATCTCTTATTATGTTCTTATTACATGTAAGAAAACTATATTGGGCCTTATGTACATTCTCTAATTTAAATATCACCCAAGCTTAGGAGGCAGTCCTTATTATCCTTGTATTAAGGATACATTTTCTGAGACTCATATTCTAACTCTGATGTCTACAGGTTTCACTTATACTGGAAGATCCTCTGAGCTTAAACTCACCCCTCTGCTTTATATATCAGAAAAATGGGGCCTAGGGAAGCGGTGTGATTTTCTCTGGAAATATATAAGGCATTCAATTGTTAATCAGAGATTCAAGCTTTGTAAAAATTATCACATTGGTTTCTTTCAAAATTAGAAAAAGAAAGGCCTTTATGTCTCTCATCTGGTGATCAAATCCTGGTCAGGTTATTTTCTGTCTATAGAAAAGTTACTTAAACTGAGAAAGCCCTATTTTTAGAAGAAAAGGAGGAAGAGAAAGAAAGAGAAAAACAGACATGGGGAGGGAATCAGAGAGAAAGGAGAAATGTAAAGAAGAAGGAAAATAAAGAAAAAGAAGAAATAAAAAAGAAGGAGAAATATTTAAAACGCACGCACACACACAAGAGGAGACAGATGATGAGAAAGGTGGCTACTTGTGCTGTCACTGGAGGTCACAAGACATTTTGGAATTGCTTTCTTAAGAACATTTTTCAAAAATCTAAGGTTCCAAGCAGAAGACTAAGACCCATTGAAAAAATGAGAAGGCTTGAAATGGAGATGAATAGATGGAGGCAGAGTATAAGTGAGGATTTTGACAGAAACAGGGCAGAGGAAGAGCTGAATTTGTACCAAAAAAAATTCATTGACAAGAAAGATGTGGAAATGTTGAGTCAATGAAGGTTCTGAAGGGCTTCCCTATAGGACTGAATTAAAGACATGGTAGGAGTCAAAGGCATGAAGCAGAGCATTTTTCGCCAGAAGAATGTAATTCTTTGAAGCTCCCCCTTTCCCCCCCAAAAAAGTATGTCGTGGACCATAGCTTTTGAAGAAAGGAGAATAAAAAAATGATCGATGTGGATCAAAGAAGTGATACATCCATCTGTGCCCCTCTCCTGAAATAAAGCACATGGACCTCAATTAATGCATTTAGCTACCTGACCAGAAGAGCCTCATATTCAAGCCCACCTTAGGGGCCTCGTCTAATTCAGGACTTCTTGGAAGATGAAAAGCACTTTTAAGTGCTGACTCTGATGATGACCATGAGCACAGTTAACTTTATGGGGAAAGAAACAAAAATACATATCCGATGTGTTATAACACCTATGAGTTCCTTATTGAAGGCAGTGCCCTCTAAATATAGATAGACATTGTAGTAAAATAAAGAAAAGTAAACAAGGGATGTTGGAGATGGAGAGTCACAGGCAGGACCTACAGGGTTGATTTTCAGTGTCAGACACCAAACAGGGCAGGAAAAGGCTTTATGCAGGAGAAAGTGAGAGTGGTAGGAGAGGGGACTCATAAGACATGAGCTGTCAAGTGTGAGGCTTTAAGAAAACTAAAGCCATTGTGCGACTGGGCCACATGAGAAGAAAGAAATGTGTCACACCGAAGTAGAAATTATTGAATTTCTAGAGAAGGGACATTACCCATATGTAAAGGCACCACGCACCATGTCTTTACCACTGGTCTGGGAAAACCATAAAAGGGGACATGATTGAGCATTGATGGAAAAGTAGAATGTTACTCTTGGATTGGCATTCCCTCTCTGCCTTTCTCTCTTCTGTCTCTGCGTTTCTGCTGTCTCTGGGGCTGTCTCTCTGACTCTTATCAAAGTTCACTGAAGTGACCATAGACAATGCTCAAAATTTTTTAAAAAGCAATATCACGAATAAAGGTGGAAACTCACTTACATGCAACCATGTCCATTTCCTCTTTTTTCACTTAGGGAGATTTCTAAAATAACTTATGGCTCATTCAAAGATTTAGAAAACGATGGCAGTATGGATGCATAAATGGCATGAGTAGTGATTCTTATGTTTAAATAGAATTCTTAATATCTTTCTTTTTATTATTTGATTTAAGAACATAAAAGCATTGCTGAGGTTTTCTCATAAATTTGGGAGTGACTTTAACAACATTGGGCCAACCCTGCAGAGGTGACGTACAGGTAGAAAGAACATGGAAATGGGTTCCAAAGCTCTGGCTCTTATTCTTTGCTCTTCTGGAATATTCAACCTTGGCCCATCCCCAGATTCTGGGTGTCAATTTTTCCCATCTGGAGCAGATCTAGGGTATCCAAAAGATCTGATTCTAAAAATCTGTTTTTCAAAATTGGTCTACCATGGAGAACATACTATGAAAATTTGGAGGTTTGACACTTTCATTATCTCCTGATATCTGCTTCAGAAAACTGTTTTCCATTTATTGACTTATGAATCCAGGAGAAGTAGAATGGTTGTACTTAAGCCTGACTTTTACTAACTTCCTAGTAAACATGTGGTTGTGATTTCTGCTTCTTTCTAGGCAGTCCCACTAGAGTCTTCTTGGAGAGATGTATGCTTCAAGACTCTATCCATTTTCTGTTCTCTCAAATGCCCCTGGGCCACCTCTTCGAGAGCAACTTGGTGCATGTCTGTTAGGAAGACAGCAGAGAATGGTGGGGGTAAAGGCCGGATGCCAGTCTAGTCCTCCACCCTGCTGCCGCTACCCAGTTGCATGAATGGGATGAATTATTTACCTTTCTTGAGCCTCAGTTTCCTCATCTATGAAACAAAGATAATAATTGTGCTTCATAGAGCTGTATCATTAAAGGCAATAATACATAAAAACAGTTAGCATATCTGATGCAGAGTACAAACAATAAATGTAAACTGTTATATAAAGTCAGTATCATAAATATAATTACCAGCAACTTTTACACTGAGTAGCCTCAAATTAAATTCTGCTCACTGCTCTGGTTGTTCATGACTCATATGCTTTTTTCCTTCCACTTTCTGATTTTTATTGCTGGGTAGTTTTTCCATTTAAAATGTAACAAGCCTAATATTGTTAAATAATTATAGTTAATTCAGGAGAATTATTTTGTCTCTACTTTTTTAACACTTTAATTCACTCCACCTACCTTTCTGTTGGGGTCTTCAGGGTTAATTAGGAGCAGCTTTGTACTTGGATAGTTGGTTAATCACCAAGTAGAATGTTGGAAGAAAGCTACTCAGATGCTTTTCATCTTAGCATCCAATTCCCAGGAAACTCTGGGAAAAAAACATTTTACTTGTCTAAGGCCACCTACAGTATTAGGTAATTATTAAAGCTGATTGCATATCAGAGCCTAAATACAATATTATAGAACAGTACTTCACTCATGCTCCCCTCACGGCAAATGAATCAGAGGCACTGCCATGTATTTTTGAAGAGTAAATCTTTGTGCTAATTAATTATATTAATATCAACATGTTGATATTGATATAATTAGCACAGTGGATGACACTGATATAATTAGCACAAATATTTACTCTTCAAAAATAAGTGGCAGTGAATATGCATATAATAACCTTAATAATTCTAAGCAGTTATAGCACTACTTTCTCTGAGGAGCTTATAAAATCCATAAATAGCAAATAACTGAAACTCATACTTCATCAAAAACTTTCATAGCACAATTGAGCAAGGTTGAAGGAGTTTATGCAGTCAGAAGAAACTCTCTGAATATATCCTGGCAGGGGTATTTTTCCCCAGATAGAAGCATATTTCCAAGCTGTTCCCAACAGGCCTAAAACTAAGAGACATA
This sequence comes from Pteropus alecto, assembly GCF_000325575.1. NCBI lineage: Eukaryota > Metazoa > Chordata > Mammalia > Chiroptera > Pteropodidae > Pteropus > Pteropus alecto. Next base: position 22,250,532 of record NW_006442107.1, on the reverse strand, counting down.
CCAAATTATATAATCGAATTGAAATTGAACAGAGCTCCTTCTCTTTCTTTATTCTGACTAATGTTCAGCTAATCTAAAACCACAATTATTTGATTTGAAAACAAAACAGAATTGAGTGAAAGCAGGGAGGTAGGAGAATAGGACAGAAAATATATTTGGACCTCCCTGTTCCAATGTCTTGAGTAGATACTATGGGACCATCGTCAAGGAAACCTGTTCCTAGGCCACCTCTCTTTTGTTTAATGATGCTGATTCCACACCTCTTCACATAATTGTGGCAAGAAGAAAAGGTCTGGGGAAAATGCGTGTGGAACCACGAAAGGGGGAGAATGTGGGCGCGGTGCCTAACAGTTCCATGGGTACTCGGCTGTCAGGGGCCTATGAGAACCAACCTGCCCACCGTGTTTGGGATGGGATATTAATTTCAACCAGTTTCTTGTTTCTTTATTTCCGAATACAGGCTAATTGAGTTACACATTTTCTTACAATAACAACCCTACTTATAGCCACCATAGTTTTGAAGCCAGGGTAGTGTGCATACACAGAAGCAGACACATACACTGGCACATACAAATATGCAAACAACACAGACAAAACAAAACATGACTTTCAGTTCAAATTAACCCACTGATGAGCATGAAAGATATGGGCCAAGAGACTTTTAAATATGGTGAATTTTACTAAACACTGACTATCGGCAAACATGTGAAATGTAAGCATGGTTTTATGAACTGACAGAATGGAACATTAGTTATTTTAACCCACATTTCCTCTGAGCACTAACTCCTATAATGGAGTGCCCCAGATGTTTTGCTTCTCAGTGCCTCTTTGGATGTGAAGATTGCACAGCAGGAGGCAACATCTGGGGGGGGGGAGGAGAGACTGTGAAAGAGAATATTGCTGTGTGCCTGGTTGTGATTCTTTGGTATGTTTCAGAGATTTTTTTTTAAGGCAGCCTCTTTTATAGATGATCATTTATAATTTCTGGGTGCAACAGCCAAAGAGAATGCCAATATTTCTTGAGGTTTGAATTTTGGAATTTTCAATTCTAAAGAAAAGAGTTTTTTCTTACATTCATGTTGATTTCAAATTCCAGTTGTAAATCGACCTTCCTCCTTACCATAAACTATATTGTTTGACATCTTATTGTTTTTATAAAACTACTTTGGTCCTTCAACAAAGAATTACATTGTTATCGTGGTAAGAAGAAGAAAGTCTTGTGAACATCGTTGCTCAGACAGTGCTTGGTTTAAGGAGAATCGAAGTTTAGTCTTAACGCTTATGATTGTCTCATTTCATTTTGACATCGTAATTGAGACTAATCACCACTGATTCCCCTTCTACCCCCCGCCTCTACATCTTGCTTCCAAGTTTAATCTTCCACTGCAGTCTGAACATAACAGCTTTGGAGTGGGCGCCTTCTCAGAGACACACACTGGAATCATTTTGTATCGTACCCTCAGTTCATGACGTTTTGTAAAGCAGGTATCCAAAGGCACACACTGAAATCATTTTGCCAGCATAATCTTGCCTTTTAATAGCTTCCTAACAGGGTATCCAAAGAAACACTCTGGAAACATTTTGCTCTCCTAATTTCATGTTGTAATGACATCAAAATGTCATAAAGCAATTACCATCCCAAGCACAAAATGATCTTTAGAAGTTACTTTCTCCATAGGCTCATTAACTTTTTTCTAGCTTTAATATCTTGATTGTTTAAAAAAATGTTCAATGCTAATTGAGAGACTTCATTTAAAACTGAATACCATTTATTTAGCACACTCTCTCTCTCTCTTCCCCCCTCCCTCCCTCCCTCCCTCCCTCTCACTCTCTCTCCCTTTCTCTCTCTCTCTCTTCCTGTCTCTCTGTCTCTCTCTCTCTGTCTCTCTCAACCAAATTGCACTAGGCTGACAGAACCTTAGATTTATAGATACATGCAGACCTTTTGACCTCTCCAGTTAAAATTCTAAGTGAAATTGATCTGGTACAACACAGAAATCAGCATAGCTCATGGATTGCTTTGGGGACAAAGGAAGCATTAGATACCGAGGATGTCCTTGGCAGCAAGCACGGAACATCCCAAAGTTTCTATAGTACCCCAAAAGCACTAGGCTGGGTACTCATTATGAGCCTGGAAGAAATGTGAGATGTTTAACTGAAGAAGCACTACACGTCAACACAAACATCTGACTTCGACTCACCCCCATTTTAAATAATTGAGATGTGCCAGGTGTATTTCTTCAAATGAAAACTCTAAATCAAGGGAACAGACAGTGACAAATTGGATTTAGCCTCATTCTGTGATATAGGCTGTGATTTGCAGCTGTACCCTCCTGAAACATCTATGGGAGGAGATCGAGCTTATGTTTTTCTGTGGGCCCTCTGAAATGAATAAGGAGTGGCAACTAACCTCAACAATCTTTTCTAGCATAAGTATATGACCCGATTTGCTTGTCTTACGTGTGCCAGGTAATTTTCATAACTTAACCTTTAACTCTCCGAACACATTCTTATCTGGATAATGGAAGGGCTGCAAATGAGCTCAACTAAATTGCACAAAATGATTGTAAGTATGTCATGGCCTCTCTACTCAAATCAAGAGATAAGATAGCCTCTAACTTTCTCTATAGACTCTGTCACTGACTAAACAACGCAGTTATGTTCTTACCCAATACTTTCTGTTTTGTTTTAAGATCCCTCAAAGGTAACAGATAGAGTTACTGGCAACCAGTTTGATCATTTTCTGGTGGTGGAGAGTCAGAATGATTGGTTCAGATATTTGAAAATAAAGCTAAAACTGGGAGGAGCTATTTGGATGATAATAAATAGC
>NW_006442107.1:22229533-22247532 GCF_000325575.1 Pteropus alecto | reverse complement strand
ATCTTAATGATCTTAATGATTTACCATTGCTATGAAACCAGTAGGCTGGTGATCCCATCCGATATCTGCAAATTTGTATAATCCTCAGGGTAAAACAATTTAATGGGCTGTCTCTTTTATAGTTACAAAAGGCCTTTCATGTGATCAATTATACATAAGAGTACAATAAATGTAACTTTCTTCATACTAATCACATCTAACTTAAATTCTCTTGCTGGTCTTTGGAGTATATGTAGCATTCCCAATAAAGTTTTTAGTTCTGACTCTTACCTAAAGTTAATCTGCCCAGGACTTCCAAATAAATCTTCGGTACGAGGGACTTTTTTTTTTTCCACACTAAATAAAATTGTTCAAACAATACAGTTTGTTAGGAAACTGCCACCTCCTCCTGTTCTGGCCCCTTCCTCAACACAACAACCCTGCTGCTTCAGTCAGCCAGTGGGCAGTGGGGGGTTGGTTTGATTGTTTTTCTTCTGTTTGGTTTTGTTTGTTTTTTTGTTGAAAAGGCAGCCTAACACTGTGTTAACACCATCACCTGAGGCTAACAAAACTTGGCTAAGAGATGGAGATTTCCAGTCCTCATGCCAATGACAGGTCCCAAGAGGCCCTCGGACCCTCACAGATTCCTATAAAGCCCAAATTCCCATCTGTTTTATTATATGTTTAATTGGTTTGCTCCTCTATGGAACCGGAAAGTAAAATAAAACCCCTCATCATGTGCCACTTAAGTTAGGGGTAAAGGTCACATAGACTCTAAAAGTCAGTGTGAAAAATAAGAAATGACTAAATTCCCCAAATTGCCTTAGCCAATCAGTTGATCTTTGACTATGAGTTAGTTGATTCAGTAAATATTTTTCTAGCCACAACTAAGTACGAGAAACTGCTCTAGGTGCTATAAATACAGTCATGAGTAAGAATTAACTGTGCATTTGTTTCAAAGAGTAGACTGAACTTTAAGGCATTCCCCTATTCCTATGCACACACATACTACATACAATTCATTTCAAAGTATGAGACATCTCAAGGCATAAAGGATAGCACTGAAGAAAAGAATAGGGAAAGGCAGTGGATATTTTTCTTTAAGCTTCCAAGAAGAAAATGAAAGAGTTCTGAGAAAGGAGATTTCTTAAGGTCCCAGTTGGGAGATTAGTTAGCCCCTTGAGGATTAATTTCAGGGCTGCACATCCTGAGAAAGTTGCATGTATGTGAAAATTTAGGAAAGTCTAGGCCTAACCACTAAAATAAAAGATAAGAGAGACAGAGAGAGAGAGACAGCTGCTTTGGCAGACAGACAGAGACAGAGAGAGAGAGAGAGAGAGAGACAGACAGACAGACAGACAGACAGACAGAGAGTGTTTGTGTGAGTGTGTGTGTGTGTGTGTGTGTGTGCGTGTGTGTGTAATTTGCCTGAGAGTATCTAAGAAAACATATTCTGAAGGCTTACTTGTTGCTGCCTGCTCCATGATTTTGGCCTCCCAAGTGTGGTTTGCTAAAGAAATCAGGCTGCCAGCAAAGTACAGCAAATTGTAAAAATGAACTGGAACATCATAATCTGCTTCAGCTATAGCAAAGAAAAAGACATCTGGTAGACCACTTGGAAGCCAGCCAATGATGAAGACTTCAATTAAAATAAAGAACATGTCCTCAGGAGAGCATCTCTGAGCTCAAGAAGTTATAAGTCCAGTGTGCTACTTGAAAGCTAACTACTAGAGAAAAGTCATTTTCAAATAAAGTGAGACAGAGTGAGGAAGCCTTGAATTCTTTTAAGAAATCTCTTCTTACATGTATTGTCCTAACTGATGACTTAATAGGAGCTGGAGATACCACCATCCAATGTTGGAAATAGGTTATCACATAGGGTATGAAGCTGTAGGTCTGCCCATAATGTTTCTGGGGGAAACTCAAATATTAACACAAAGTATAAGAGGTGCCATGGTGCAGCTGAGAGTATGCTGGACCAGGAGTTGGCAGACCTGAGTTCCAACTCTGCCGCTTTTGACCTGTGAACCTCAGGCAAAAGACTTCATTCTTGTGGGTCTCTATTTTCCCAGATGAAAAATGAAGATACTAAAACCTGCTTCATAGAAATAAGGGGAGAAGTGCATAAAATATTCTATGGAAAGACATTTAATAAGATGCCTTTCATATAGTGTGAATACAATATGTTAGTTAAATATAATAAACCAGATAAAAGAGAAAAATCATCTTTGTAATAATCAGGTGTTAACTTTCATGTTGGAGGAATGAAGTCATATATGTGTATGTGTGTGTGTATATATATATACATTTATACACACATATACATACATGTGTGTGTGTGTGTGTATATATATATATATATATATATATACACACATATACATACATATCAAAGAGTAGACTGAACTTTAAGGTATTCCCCAATTCCTACGCACACACACTATATACAATTCATTTTGAAGTATGAGGCAGCTCAGGACATAAATGATAGGATTGAGGAAAAAAATAAGGAAAGGCAGTGAATGAATGAGTGAAGCGAATAAGTGAAAGAATGTTCTTCAGTTCATTGTGGACAGTGGCTTGTGGAAATGGTACATACAAACAGTAAGAACACCAGGGGGGCATTCATTAGGACTGGAAAAGGAGAAGAGAAAAGGTTTAACAGAGGCTAGATTACAGAAATAAGACTCGCCTTATACCTCAGAATTCATCTGGGAGGAGTTGGTCCTTAACTTCACAATTCCAAGCAATTGTTTGTTGGGCTAGTGACCCCAGGAGAGCTAAAGTTCATTAGTAAACACCATCTTTCTATTTGAAAATTGATGAATTAATTCTGAAATGAAGAAAGGCAAATGATGACTCCCCAAAACTAATGACTGCAGATTACAATAGAAGTCTCCCCTCCCTTGCTAACAGAGACAGCCAATCTCTCTACAGATGTAGAGAAGCAATTCTCTCTCATCTATCAACTATATCTATCTATCTATCTATCTATCTATCTATCTATCTATCTATCTATCATCATCATCATCATCTATCTATCTATCTATATCTATCTATATCTATCTATCTCATCAAAGGGATCTGAAAAATTTTCAGGCCTTGAGAAGTGTGATTATGTTTTCTGTGAAGCCAAAGACAGGCAGATTCTGGGAGAAGTTGAATCTGTGCCAGAGAACTGGGTTCTTATAAAGAAAATATGGCAGGAGAAAAGAAAGCCAAACCAAAAGAAGAATAAACAGCACAGAAAAAATGGAAGAAAATAATTTTATGTGGCTTTATAACTGTTGAATAAAGCTGTGAAGTAGAGAAAGAGGAGGAAGCCCAGAATTCATATATTTCAAGGACTGCATAAAAATGTCTTTGTTACTTTGTTTTATGTAATGGAGAGGGACATAGATAATAAGCAAGTCTGCGTCATCAGATAAAGTATTTGCTTTTGGCCTGATTTCCTCCCAACTGCTCTGCCACTCTTCAGTTCAAAGGGGACATGTGTGTAAATGCCTTTTCCACAAGAAGGAAAATTAAGAAACCCTAGAGACATCATCCATATCATTGCATTGGCTTTTGACAGCTAAGGATCACAAATATCCTTCACCCTTCCTGTTGGCCAAACTCTGGTCCTTTATCTTGGGAGTGGGCAGGAATGTCAGGGGGAAGAAGAAATAAAAATTTTCTAAGGTATCTCATTATTATACCAACTGGAAGAAGGCCCTAAAAGTGAAAACCAAAAGCTGCGTTACCCAACACACACACTGAAACCATCTTCTGAGGATCTCAAGAGAAACTTCACAGAGTAATTTTCTTTTTCCATGAACTGTATTTTGATTTATGACCACATCATCTGCATCACTGGATAATAGGAAGGAGTCACACAGTCCTGGGATCCAATCTTGGCTTTGCCATTCACTACCTGCCTCATTTTGGACACATTAGTTACCTTCTCCAAGACTCAGCTCAGTCCTTTGTAAGAATGGAGATTGAGTTACCTCTCTCAAGGGTCACTGAAAGGACTGAATAAATGAGCCTATGGGAAAGTACCTGGTGAAACACATGGTGAACACTTAATAAATATGAATTTCCTTTATGTTCTAGTTCCAAAGCAGAACTACTCAGACCTGGCCTCTTTATTCCACATTTCTTTCTGTAGTAGTAATTTCTCTAGGCTCCTGAAAGGAACAACAACAATAACAGTAATAATAACAATACCCTGCTACTTTGTATAGCTTAAAATGAGTTAGATATTTGCTAAGAACTTTATATAATAACAATAACTTAAATGAATTATTATTTTTGAGCACTTGTTCTATGCCATTGTAATAAGTGTTTTACCTAATAATAAGCATGAATAATAGCTAATATTCATTGAACACTTAAAATCCATTCACTTTTACTTGTATTTGTATCATCTGGTCTTCTCACTGGACAGAAAATTGAGTCTCGGAGAAGACACTTACCTGCTTAAGGCTACACAGCTCCTGCACAAAGCTGGGAATTCCCATTTAGGTCTAACTCCAAACGGTGTGCTTTAAACCACTATATTCCCTCCTGAAAACAGGTTTCAGGAATATTTGGGAATGTGGAGTGTTCCCACAGCTATAGAACGACTGGAGATAAAGGGCTATCTTAGGTCAGAGAGGATCCATTTTGTTCTACTCAGAATTCGGGGGTCTGAATTCTACCTGCTTTCTGATCTGCACTCCCAAAATAAGCCTCTTAATGATGAAGTGACTACAGTCTGAGGGTGTTTCTGTGTCTTGATTCAACCCAGAATTAGAAAGCCTGGGCTAGTCTGGAGCAAATAGTCATTCTTACCTCCCAGTCTCAGCTAACCAAACTACAGTGGGACCAGGGGTATGTCCTGGGGGGACTTGATTTCAGTGATGGCAGAGGTATAATCACTTATTCTTATACCAGGAGCTGGAACAGATCTTCCTTTCCCCTTGGTGTATGGGTTAAACTTAAAAATGCATATGAAGCATTTAGTACAATGGATGACAAGTAGTTTGTGCTTAATAAGTGTTATTAATAATCTTAGTTAATATAATTTATTTCCCCTAACTTCCCAGTTTTCCCTAATTCAAAGTGAGTAGGAAGAGATGTGCATCTTTATAGATTGGAAATCTGATAAATGTCCTATGAATTAAGACCAAGGAGGAATAACAGAGTGGATTCTATTAGCCATTCGGCTCTGTTAGCCATGGTGTTTCAGAGGCACTTTTGAGAGCAGTTGTGAGTCCACACATCTTGTTTTCATGAAGGTTCGTAGTGAAGGACACAAAGACTTTACCATTTCCACTGGAAACTAGTCTAATCTGCTCCCACCTAGTGTGTAGGTATTGTCATCCCCATTTGCATGCCAGAAAGACTCTGGCAAGAGCCTGGGTATCTGCAGCCAGGTTTCACCTGTTTGTCCAGGGCCAGCCCCAAATCTTCTTGCTCAGGCAAGTCAGTTTATCTACCAGGGTAGCTCGTTCTTGACTTGTCTCTGAGTCCTGAGAAAACAATCAAATGCTTACGAGGGTTTGTTACAACTCAGTGCTTTTTTGGCTCCAATAACACCATTTCTGCAAAACTTGTTCAACCTCAGCATGGTCTTTTCACCAACCTCGATTTGTGTGCATTGAAGTCTTCCTGTGACACATCCCAAGCAGGATGAAAGTCAAGTGGTGTCTCCCATACAAATTACCCTGAATACTAGGGATGATGTGTAATCTTGTGCCTGAGCCCATTAGCTCTCTTAAGCCGCCGTGATGGAAACCAGGTAGCTGTCTGCGTTCAGTCACACATGGCTCTTGTTCGGAAAGCACAGTGCCAGACAGCTGTGGAGAACCTTTTAGTCGAAAAAATTGCTTTGAAGGAATGAGTAGTACTGCAAAGCTGTGGAGCCTGGAATCACAGACAGTTTTCTCATAAAACCAAGAAATACAGTCCCATCCTCCATAGATGGGGGCAGCACATGACCAGTTTTATTGCTATGCCTTTGAGCCTCTTGAGTCGCCATTTAACTTCAGTGGCTCTTCCTGGCTGACTCGTATGTGTCGTTCATCTCCAAGCAGCTTTGTAGTTAAACAGGGAGTTAGCAGTGTGTGTTCTGGTGGAGAAGCAATATAAGACTTGAGGTGCTTGTTCTTTCTTCTTCTTTCCCTCTATTGCTCCTCCTATTGCTAATGTACTATCTACATACTCTTTCCTGATGCTGCCTGCTGCTTTAGCCAGGGCTAATTCCTACAAATTCTACTAATAGGAAAGAGATGACATCCAAGACAGAACCATTTTGATCCAATCTAACACTCTAGGAGGGCAGGATTGTGGTTTAACCTGTTCGTCACTGTATTCAGAGTCTAGAACAGCACTGAAATCAGGACAAGAGCTGACTGCAACTTTATAGTAAGCTAGGGATTTTCAGAACTCACTACCTGAATATTCGAGCTTTCAAAATTTACGAGGACTATATCCCCTCCTTTTATCCACCAAAGCCTTGTTTACAGATGTAGATCACCCTCTGTAACAGTTAAGCTTCACTTTAACTTACTAGGCAAAGATTGTTAACATTGAAGCAAAATGATATTGTGATTAATACTAAGAAATATAAATTTGGTCTTTCGTCTACCTTCCTAACACAGAGCTCCTTAAGTCCTTGGATTTTCCTAAGTGATGAAAGAATAAAAGTGTCTTTTGTGATGTTGACTTTTAGGCCCTAGGTAATCTAGGATAGAGGATGGTCACCAGAGGAACCAAAGATGTGATTAGAAGGTTGAAACTGTTCAATCCTTACTGCCAAGGAGAAGAGAGGGGCTGGAAATTAAGTTCAACCACAAATGGCCATTGATTCAATCATTTATGCCTGTGTAATGAAGCCTCCATAAAAACCCAAAAGATGGGGTTCAGAGAGCTTCCAAGTTGGTGAAGGCATGAAGATTTGGGGATAGCGGTGCGCCTGGAGAAGGTACTGAAACTCCGTACCATTTACCACATACCTCGCCCTATGCATCTCTTCCATCTGGATGTTCTTTTTATAAGAACCTGGTAATCTAGTTATGCTTCTCTGAGTTCTGAGGGTTATTCTAGCAAAACCCAAGGAAGGGGTTGTGAGAACCATTGATCTATAATCAGTTGGTGAAAATCTCAGTTAATAACCTGGACTTACAGTTGGTGGCTGAATTGGAGGTAGAGGAAGCAGTTTGGGACTAAATCCTTAATCTGTAGAATCCGATGCTATCTCCAGGTAGATATGTCAGAATTAAGTAAAATTGTAGGATGACCAGTTGGTGTCGAAGAATTGCTTGGTAGTATATGGAAAAACAAACACGTGTCAGAATTGGAATACCTAATATTTTACAGAACAAATGTTATGCTATCTCTCAAATGTTTTTTATTAGTCCTTCTTAAAAATACCATTGGAAGTTGGCTACCTTATGACTGATAGGTCCCACCTACCTTCCTCCAATTATCACATAAACCTCTTCCGAGTATCACAAGACCCCTCTCCTTTACTTGAGAATCAGAGAACTCCCTTTTTCTGTTAATGAGAAGGCAATTCTTGGAAAAATTCTTGGGTTATACTCATATATACAGGAAAGTTTGAAATTAGTGAGTGAAAGATCATATTAAGATTGCACAGTGTCTTGGGTTGGGTTCCCCAGATGTAGATGCTGAAATTAAGATTTGCATAAAATTAACATATAAAGGAAGTGCTCCTAGGGAACCTAGTAAAGAAATGGGAGAACAGGTTAGGAAAGGTAAGGTAGCCAAGCAATGTGCAATCTTGCTGAAAAGTCTCACAGAAAAGAACTGCACCAGACTATTCTGGGGGAATTCCAGAGCCTGAGTTGCACCTCAGAATTGTCCTGCTTTATCACAAGAGACTTTCATATTTCTGTCCCTATTAATCATTGGTTAAGGGATGCTCCAGGGAGGATAAGCAGGCTTCAGTAGCCTGTGTGGTCCCCCAGAGGAAGACTGTGTAATGAGGGAGGGTGAATATGAGGAACACAGAATGAGATTCAATGAGATCTGTGTGGAGCACCTACATTATCCACAGCACCCTGCTTCTGGTCGGTGAGGATGCCTCTCTTAACATCCTACTACACAGCTCTGAGAAAATAACTCAAGCCTTTCAAAAAGTCTGACTCTATAGTCTTATTTCCATAAGATGTATAAATGTTTTCAGATGCCCGGTAAGAGTCATTTAAGTGAAATGTGTTGAGGGACCCCTGCTCAAAATTCTCCCCTACTCTTTGCCTAACCCACTGCCTGAAATTCCACTGTTAGATATTTCTTTGTCCTAGGGCATCTCCTATTAAAATATTTTGTCTGGAAGGGGCAATCCACTAACTTAATGGCAGCCATTATCCTGTCATGAAGTATAATTGATCAGACTCACTAGCCAGTCCCCTTTAAAGAGAACAAGCGTTGACATGGTCAGACATGACACTATGAAAATGGAGTGGGGAAGGGAGGATCAGGAAAATTCTCAGGTTTGGAGTGCTGTCTAAAATCAGCCATAATAGAAGAGGACAAGAGGCAGGTACTAACAGGGGATAGGAGATAGGGGATGCAGAAAGGAAAGGATTTGGGGATAGAGCACGTGGAACATGAGATGAAAGAGTACCAGATAGGCACAGCATTTTTCCAAATACTTTCTGGCCAGTCTGTTAACATTTCTGACCTTTTCTTTGATTGGAGGGAATGTACAGTCTTCACAGACAAAGTTCTGACAAAATAGCTCTAGCCTTCCCCCACTTCTCTCCAGCAATTCTCTCTTAGGTCTCCAGATTCAGTTAGCTGCCTGCACAATATATATTCTCTTCTTCCTCATTAGTAGGAGAACCCTGATTTTGTTGGGTATGTCAATATGCTCACTAAAATATTTTCATCCCCCTAGACTTTCTTGCAGCCACAGGTAGGAAGCCATTTAATTTGGTTCTGACTATGAGATGTAAGTGGGAGTCACTGGATGGTACTTCAGGTAAAGCTTCTAAAAGGGGACAAACTCAACTGATGAGAATCTTTCCAGCTTTTTCCTTTTGCTCTTGTCATTTTTTTCCCCCTGGAACACAGAAGTGATGACTGGGAGGGAACAGCCATATTGTGCCCATGAAGACAAAAATACAAACTAGGGTGGAATAGAAAGGTAAAAGGTGCTGAGATCCCTTAAGTTCTCATGGTGCCACGGCTCTAAATCTGGATTGTCTCAAGCTAGGCAATTTTTCAAGTGAGAATGAGACTACCTCTTTGGTTAAATGAGTCTTCTGGAGTCCTTGTTACATATGTATCCTAACTACCGGAAGCTGAGGATAAGAGATGGCAACTTGGTATTCCTGTTTCAGTTCTTTCTGGGCTCCCTCTCTATTTTGAAGTGGCCTGTCTTCATGATACACACATTTTTCGTTTCTGTTTACTCTGTGCAGGTGCTGCTCATGTTGGTGGTAAGGAAGCGTAGTCTGTAGCTTGAGTGTGTAAATTCGGTTCAGGGAGGAAAATGCGAAGAAGCCCAATTATTGCCACACATCTAAGTGCTCTGTAATCTCCAAAACAGCCTTTCCAGAGACAAAGCTGATGTGTTGTTGCTATCTGCCTAATGTCTGTGTCCACCCCTCAATCAATTCAGAATTTGGAGAAGGATCCCGTTAAAAGGTGCTTTGATTCATCAAACTCCAGGACTGTTCTTCTGACTGCTAAATCTGGCTAAATAGATTTGTGAAGCTGTTTCTTAGTAGTCCAGATCTGATGCAGCCACTGAGAGAGGAATAGAGTATGAATATAAGGCTTTTTGGTACAGGGACCCTCTGACCCACACCACACACACAAATGTTCAAAACACACAGAATGCTTCACAAATATTATTTCACCCAATAGCTCAAGAGATTTATCTCCCTGAAAGATGTACGCTTTACAAGCCTCTATATGGAATCCGGTCCATTTACTGATGGGTGTCTGACCACGTACTTCCTTATTCAGTTCTGTCTTCTCCACTAGATGTAAGTCCCACAAGGACAGGCTTTAACCTGCCTTATTTACTACTGTGTGCCCAGAGCTGGAATAGGGCCTGAGTCAGAGTAAGTGCTCAGAAGATTTTTTTTTATATTTGTTAGGCGAATTGAATGAATGAAGTCACCTCAAAGTAAGCTAAATTATTTAGCCAGTCTCTATCTAAGTGGAAACTAATTTTTGATGATTTTTCTCTACTTTTCAGTCAACTCAGCATGGTTCTTTAATGATTCAATTTCTAGAAAGTATCTTCGAATGGGTTTGGTTATTTTGTTTATTCTGTTTTGCTCAATCGCAGATAAATTTGTATTCGATTGGACCTAAATGGTTGGCAAAGACCCATTCTTGGCTATGACTCAACTAACCATAATAAGACAGGCTGAATTTGGGCATGTTTCCACAGAAGTAAAAATATTTCCAACATATATTCAATTATTCATTCATGAGCGGACTGTTGTGCTTGAATATTATCTATATGTTTTAATTTCTCTTTGTCTCTAGCTTTCCAACATTTGAGCCTTGCTTTTAACAAATGGCTATAAGGGTGAAGGAAAGGAGATACATCTCAAACAAGTTCTTTTTGCCAAGTAAAAGCAGCTTCATTATTCTCAGCTCCTGCAACATGGAACTCTGAATTCCGCTTTCTTCTACTTCCATGCTGTTCTGTGCTATTCTCTCTGACTGAAATGCTGTCTTCTCACTTACCTACACATGCAAGTCCTGTCTTTCCTGACCACAGTCCAAGGACTGTTTTCCTTGTGAAAACTTTCTACAGGCAGAGTTAGGTGCACTCCCATCAATTTGTTCCCAAAGGTACCAGGTTTGAATATTTCTTGGTACTTATCACATTTTGTTGCAAATTAATCTTAGTGATTGAACACATAAACTCTGATCCAAATTCCCTGGGTTCAAATCCTGATCTGGGGCAATTACTTGATATCTCTCTGTTTCAGTTTCTTATCTATTAAAAAAAAAATAATAGTAGTACCTCCCTCACAGAGTTGTCACTATTCTATGAATTAATACATGCATGAAAAAGAAAAACACCCACTTAAAATAATGTCGAGCATGTAATCAGTGATTAGTAATTATTAGCCCTTTAAAAAATTACTATTGTTCTTTTATATGTTTACCTCACTAAATAGATGGTCTAGATGGTCATCTCCTATAGTCTTGATCTATGAATTTGGCATCTTTCTATTTCCAAATCCTAGAGAAATACCTGAAACACAGTTGAAATTCTATCAATGTTGAATCAATGAATGAAAGGTAGCCATTGACTGTGGTGATAGTGAGTTGTGGGCATTGTCTGAGAGTGTGCTGGCTCTCTTGGAAACCCTTATAAGGGCTCTATTCTATAACTGCATTGGTGGACATGGTAAAATGGTCTGCTCCAGGTCAGTCCTTCCAGAAAAGGCCTAGAGTTCTGAAGTTGAACTGGAGTCATATCTAGGGACCATGCTTCTGGGCCCACGCAGACTCCCACCCTTGCTCATGTGGTAAAGTTAAACTCCAAGTTACTCTAAGGTAACAAGAGGGATGACTATCATGTGGCCACTGGTGTTGATCGTTGCACTCATTGTACTCGCCCAGACAGTTAATATGTGCACATCACTCAAATTGCTTTCAGAGGCCCTGGGGTCAGGGCTCACCTTACGTATACTAGCGATAGTCTTAGAAGTAAGTAGAGGAGTTGATTGCTAGTAAACTATTTCATAGGTTATGCCCCTTCTCCCTGTGGTAGATCTGCATTCCATCCTTCCTCATTGCTAGTAGAACTGTAATTTCCTTTTCAAATCAGTAATACAGTGGATTGGCCCAAGACCTGTAGGAAGAAGTGACTGTGTGTCTGTTTTGACCCTTAGTAGTATCATCCTCTTTTTATCATCTCTCTTGTACTGAGTCCATTTCCATGAGTAGAAATACTCTACTGGCCCCAGAATAATGAGAGCACATAGAGTAGACTAGAAACCTACTCAAGGCAAGCTGAAATCAGCACAACCCAGTCAAGTCTCTGATTTACACCAGGGCCCAGGGCTCAGCGAGCAGCCTAGCTCAGCTGAGTGGCAGGCAAAACCTAGACCCACTGCCTTAATTAAAGCCACCCCAAATGACTGCAGATTAGTGAGGAAGAAATAAATGTTTATTGCTGTGGCTACTGAGATTTTGTGGTTGTATTTATGTAGCACTGTTAGACTGATACATGAGTAATCAAAAAAGAATAGGAGAGGCTGACACGCAGGTGAGTATTACCTTCTTTATACTTTTGTCAGAGCCCCATACTAGCTCAGAAAGTCCTGTGGCCCATGGCTTATAGGACAACAGAAGCTGCAGCCTGCCTGTTTCTATTTGTGACACATGTGAGACTTACAAGAATTCTGTGGAATTCCTCATGCACCCTTTCCCGTAGAGGAGAGGAGGAAAGTTGGGAGAATCCTCTCACAATAAGGGGCATTTGAAATGTCTTGTCCAACTATTTCAAGTATTAGCCATGCTAGTTGAAAGTGACACCTTTTGCTTAGAGTCCTAAAGGGGGATTGATTGCTTCAAGCATTGTGAGTAAAATCCCAATTCTTCTCCAGAGGCAACATGGTGAAGTAGAAGGTATAAATCTGAAGGACTGGAATCAATACGACTTGGTTTGAATCTTGCCTCTATCGAGACTGACCACAGCCAAATTATTTAACTTTATGGAGACTCAGTTTCCTCACCAGCAAATTAGGAATAGCAATATTGAACTTGCACAATTATTTGGAGAAATTAATGAGTTAACACATGCAGATTCCCTGGTTCATAATAGATGGTCAATAATTTAAAAGTAGTGGTTTGTATTGTTTTTCATCAAATTTCTCATTTTCCTTTTCCTACATCAAAAGAGTATAACTGATCTAATGACATAGAAACGTATACATAATTCAATGATTTCTGTTTAAAATTTAGAGGTCATCATGGTAGGATACATACAGTTTCCCAACAGTGGACTAATCCTTTTCTATTTTAGGTGGGTTTAACTGCAAAATGTGAAAGATACTCCTTCCCAACGCACTCTGAGTAGCATGGTAGGAGTGGGGGCCTCAGGGGAGGCTAGCAGTAGAGTCCTAAGCTTCTCAAGCATACAGAGGACTTTGCCAAAGAAAAGCACAGTATTATTAAGATTAACAGTTTTCAGATGGAGTCAGCCCTTTCAACTAACTCGAGTTAGACTGACTGGTAATGAAGTTCATGAGGAGCCATTTCCTGCCAAATAGTAAGATGTGGAATTTGTTAAATTAAGCCATGTGATGGGTCTGAAATGTATTAACTTAATCCATAATGAATGTCATTCCATCCCTTTTAACATGCTTCCCCAATTAAACTATTTAGGCCTCAGATATCTAAAGAAATTGAGCTGTCCCACTTGTTGCCAATTGGTTAATTCCTTGATGATGGATGAAAGCTACTAACTGCTTTTGTTTTTCAATCTACGTTTTCTTCAGTAATAGCAACCTTTTAATCAGCTGTTACAAAGAAAATGCTTAATACCCCATAAGCAATACTCAAGAAAGTCAAATAATTAGGAAGATGAATATAAAGAAGCACTGGTCAGCCTGCCTGAGTACCTCTAACAAAACCCGCTGTGGCCACCATCACAGTCAACATGACACACAAAGGACCCACTGGGTCATTTTTATTTTTTAGTCCCATGTTGGCCACACAGCAGATGTTCAGTGTTTATTTGGCTGACTGAACTGAATTCTGGAAGATTCTTAAGATTTCTGAAAAGTGTCTCTCCATAAAAGAAGCATTTTCAGATTTCGGGATGCCCTTTCCTTTCACAGGGATATGTGATAGAAATTCTCAGTAGGGGCAATATGCCTCTACTGCACCCCTATCTCTGAGGAGCAGGAAAAAATCTTTATATAGGCAAGCAACGCACCACATGTCACAAGTGACTTAGCAACCTTAGGCTGCCTCTGCCTCAGCTACCAAGATGGGTATGATGGATAGCAGATATCCACTGAATTTTCTGGACAGTCAGTGTGTGATTTGCCCACAAACGCCTGGTGCGATCTTATGCCACGTGGCCTATCAACATATAATCAAGTGCAATATTTCAGCTTATAAACCCTACCATAAATGGTAGACTATACCAATTGGAAGGAAGCTTTTAGACAAAAAGCTGTCCATAGTTTCTGTCATAATGAACTAATGTTTCTTTCTTTTTGTTATCTTTGGGGCCCACTTGACATTATAAGACGTGATTTATCACCAAAGCCTCTTATTATAGGGGAACTGGTGGAGAACTGTGGTGGTTTATATCAAGAGTCACCAAATTACAGCCTGTGGACCAAATTGCTTCTTTTTTTGTAATAAAGTTTTATTGTAACACAGTTATAGCCATTTGTTTATGTATTACCTATGGCTGCTTTCTGAGTTACAATGGTTGAGTTAAATAGTTATGACAGAGAGCATATATTTTGCAAAGCCTAAAATATTTACTATCTGGCCTTTAATAGAAAAGTTTTGCTGACCTCTGGTTTGATTTTTCAAGTATAGTCACTCTTTCTGTCTTCTGTCTGGTAAAACCATATTTTCTCCCACCCCATTAATGCTGGTTTGCCATATGATGGTGAGCAGAGTGCACATTCATGCCCCTTGCTTTGGGGTCTGTGGTAGACAAAACAAGATTTCTATTGCCTGGCTATTCAATTAGACACGAATCACACACATCTGTGAGGGGGTTCCTTCCATTAATAGTTACCTTAACTTTGGGTTTGAACTTAGAATTTGCATTTATTAGTAGAATGTTATCAGAAGTGATATAAATGGAGATGTTAAATGTCCTTATGAGATTAATCTTATAGTTAATCTTATTCTTATGCGCTTCTGCCATTGCCATGATAAAAGAATGCCCTAGATAGCCCACTTGTCTATGGAAAATGAAAAATACATAAAACAGACCTGAACCCAAATTGAGACCAGCCTGGATCAGCTAACTTTCAGCTGATCCAGAGATACCTGAAGGTTATTTTAATCCACTGGGTTTTGTGAGATTTGTTATAGCATTACTATAGCAAAAGCTAATGATATAGGACTTCTTTCCCCCACCTTCTCCCAAGGATTTCATCATTATGAACACCAGTGGCAAGTCCAGTATTTCCTATTCTTTTTAATATGCTTACCAATTAGTCACATAGCTGATAGACCTCTGCTTTGGGAGCCAGAAAACCTGATTATAAACACCAGCTCTGCCATATACTGGTTATATGACCTTGAGCCTATAAATTAAAATTCTCCAGGTCTCAGTTACCTCATCTATGCAATAAAGATAATCATCCTAACTTCATGGGGTTCTGTAAGGATGAAATGAGATAGCAAATTTGAGGAAACAGTGTGCTGCCTAACATAAAGCAGGGCCCCAATATGAGTCAAGCCTAAATAATTGGAATGGGTTACTGGATGATTCCCAAGTTTCTTTCTAAGCCAACAATAGCATGGTACAGAGAAACTCTTGGTCTACAAAACAATACTTACTGATGATTGTTTAATGGTGACAACATTTTTATTTTATTATTTGAGACAATCTTCACATTGGAACATCCCTGGAAGAGTTAACGTATTTACTTAAATTTATACTCTATTGTGAATGACTAACATCAAAGCATATTTTAATAGAGATCCTTGGGAAAAACACAAAGTACAGTTGACCTTGAATGAGGCAGAGGTTGGGGGCACCAAAAGACCCCCCATTATAACTTTCGACTTCCTCAAAATTTTACAGTCAGCCCTTCATACCCATAGGTTTCACATCCAAGGATTCAACCAACTGCAGATCAAAAATAGTAGTTTTGATCCACGGTTGGAAATCCCCGATGCAGAGAGCTAATTGTACTAATAGCCTACTGTTGACCGGAAGCTTAACTGACAATACAGACAGTCGATTAACACATATTTCGTATGTTATATGTGTTACATACTATATTCTTATAATAAATAAAACTAGAGAAAAGAAAGTTTTATTAAGAAAGTCATTGAGAAGAGAAAGTACATTTACTGTATTTATTGAAAATAATCCACATACAGAGACCGATGCAGTTCAAACTCGTATTGTTCAAGGATAAACTGTAATTGAGTTTATGAATGGATTCCTAGTACATATAAAGTCAATATGTGGAAATGACAGAGAACACATCCAGTTAGTTCACAAGCCAAAGAACATTTGTATATTGGTGGCAGTCCTAGAGAAAGACACCCAAAGAGTGTGTGTGTGTATATATATAATCAGAAAAGGTACCAACACTACTTTCAAGAAAACAGTGCAGCCTAAAACACCAATCAAAAAAAAAAAAAAAATTGACCCAACAACTTACTTAAATTTATTTTTGAAATGCACAGTGTATTTCTAAGTACGGTAAAAATCTTTATAAACCAAAACCAGAGCTTGACATGCATAACTTAAAATATCTTATTTTTCAATATATTATTTCAGTATTTACTATTGAAAAACATGTGTATAATACATAAATTTGTTTTCTTTTTGTAGAAAATGATAATTAGTAGGCTTATGTTTATTTGAAAATTCTTGGCATTGCTTGGTCTCTAAGTCATCATTATAAATGGGAAATCTCATAGTACAGGACTGAGGCTATACAGGTAGCAGAGGTTGAAATAAATGTCTACTAATTATATTAAATAACCTTTAAATTAACTTTTTGATTAAGCCTCTAACAGCACCTTAGTTTGCTCTGACTCTTTCCTCCAAAGTTGAATATATATAGAAACAAATAATAACAGATAAAACATGGCTCAGGTTATTTGAGGAGTCTGTTCAACTGGGTTTCAGTTAATTGCAGTTTTGCTGTACTTCTTCACAATGCCATTTTCCTTACCATAACTCTGTAGATTACCAGAGTGGACTATTTCATGCACAATTTATTGCAGAGACAGGCAGTATTTATCAGTTCCTTCATGGCAATGAAGAATCATCTGCTTGAAGGCCATCACTCACACTGCTGTCAGCAGAGTGATGAAGAGCTGAATAATGAAAGAAAAGAAAAGAGCCCCCACATATACTGGGTTTGTGATAACTTCATTAATTTGAGAATTAGGAGACTTTTTAAAATGGGGGGGAAATACCCAACCTTTTAACAGAACATCTTAGATAAGATAAAGTCCAAGCCTTGGCTCATCCATCATTGTTTAGAATTAGCTTTCATGCACTTGACCTTAACCATCACTCTTTTTGTCAAGCCTGGGTGTCAACACAAAAGAAATTGGTTCATGGATGAGAGTACTGAATGTGCATGTGATCACACTTCTTTCAGGCGCTTACCTTCTCACAGTAAGGGATCAATTAAAACCAAATGGAGCAGATTTCTCTGGATATCTGGGTCGTTGATGTGGAATGCTATGGTTTGGGCAAAGAAGCATTTAACTGGAGGAGAGAGAAACTCCTGGCCCGAGCACAAACAGGCCAGGCATGTATGTCATAAGCTGCAGTATGTAAACACATTCAGCACTGGACACAAAAGGACAAGGACACAAGAGACCGTCTGTCATGTCATTACCTGAATATCTAGCTGTATTATTTATAAACCAACTTGCAGCAGATGTTGTCTTTTTTAACACAAATTCTCCTTCTAGGGTATTATGCATGAGGCCTAATTGTAAATGCCTATATTGTTCCTTTCCCCTACTGATTTATTGTTCTATGGACATCTACATGGGAATGCAGTGTGGAACTGTGCTGTTTTCTCTATTAATTATTTTCACTCTTTGATTACTAATTTCGGAAGACAAACTTTTCACTGTTGACCTCCTCGGGAGCGGATTGTTTTACAATGAGACTGTATTAGGGAAATGAGTCCCCAGTGAAAGCAGAAGGGCATGAAAACCTTGTCTCTTATTTACATTAACCCAAACACGAGTTTCCCAGTCATTTCCTTCTTAAATCTTTATCTGCTCATAAAAGGATCCAGGAACAGTGAATCCACAGGAGTTATTGCCCAATACTGGAGCTATTGTATTAAAATCAAAGTCTGTCCCTA
>NW_006442107.1:22228994-22229519 GCF_000325575.1 Pteropus alecto | reverse complement strand
ATTATGGTTAGAAAATAAGGCCCTTATACATATCTCTGTACCAAGGATGCAAAACTACCAACCACCACACTGGGCACATAGTAGGTGCCCAGAGATTATATGAGTGACCTTCAAATTTAGAATCTGACATGGTTTCCAAAGTAAACTTTCAAGATATAAGCTAAATTGGGAGGAGAGATTGGAATTCCTTTCAAGAGAAAAATTTTAAAGCTTTTGCTGTGTCATGGAATTTGGTTGGACCCTTTGTCCAAATGCTTATCTGTATGTGTGAATTCCCACCCACTTGTCTACTGGGAGAGAATTTTAATCCCCATGGAACGTTCAGGGAAACTGACCCTTTCTTCTCCTTCTCTGTCATCTCCGCTCAAAAAATAAGATGCACCCCATAGTATGAAGACGGTAAAATGCAGAAGCAGGCTGTTGTCCTGAGCCCTGTTGGAGAGATAGGATGGGAGAGTATTTGTTGCTTATTTCGCATGTTGCTGGTCTCTGTGTGGGCCTCACATAGTTTTCAGCCCTGCTGAA
>NW_006442107.1:22228714-22228976 GCF_000325575.1 Pteropus alecto | reverse complement strand
GTGAACTTGGTCTGGGGGAGGTCAGAATAGACAGTCTAACGCAAATCTCTGTCCTGTGCAGCAATTTCTTCTACTCCATGTCATTTAAATGACTACCGGGCTTCTGCAGGAACGCCTCCCAGGAATGGCAAACGCACTCCCTCCTGAATTAGCAGCTCCTTCTGTGAGATATCTGATAGTTAGGAAGTCCTTAATTGTTCCAAGTCTCTGTCCTGAGGATTTGAGACTTTTACCATTTTGTTTTATCTGCTTTCTGGAGCCA
>NW_006442107.1:22187708-22228699 GCF_000325575.1 Pteropus alecto | reverse complement strand
TCTTCCATATAACAGATATCTTGAATTTTTAAATAAAATTGTACGGGGCCATGTTTCATTTCTGAGCACAGGGGACATAGTCACTTACTGCCCACTACGCCTTGTCCCTCTCAACTTTGTCAAGGGTGGGCAGAAGTCCTCCCATCCTGGATGAGATTGAGCAGGTGAATCTGGCTGGGGCTGGCAGGGCTGTCCACCATCTGGAGGGAGGAAAAAGGAGCAGGTAGAAAATGTGCAACTCGTGTTCCTGAAAGAGGCCAGGTGGATGGATCATCTTGGGGCGTGGCTTTCCCAAAAGTGATGTTCTTTATTCTACTCTGATGGAATCATTTCATTTCAGGCACTAAATGTCTGGCCTTGGACGTGATTACATAGTGTAGCGGTTAGCATGTCTGCTTTACACACAGAAGGTCCTGGGTTCGTGCCCCAGCGGAACCACAGTCCACGGTCTACGGCTATGCCACCCTGAGCAAGCCCGATCCCGTTTGATCTCGGAAGCTAAGCAGGGTCGGGCCTGGTTAGTTCTTGGGTGGGAAACCACCGAGGAAGACCAGGTGCTGTAGGCATAAATAACAATAATAAAAATAAATAAAATTAAAAAAAAAATAAAGGTGTGGCCTTACAGACTGCTTCAGTTCTCAGGGACAGCCACATGCTTATACAGGCTCAACGAGACTTATGTGCAGAAAATCTGGTGGCCTCCCTCCCTTCATTGTCAAACTTCTCACCTGCCCTTTACAATGGAGATGTAGAGACGAAAAGTAATCTCAGGGCCTCAGCACTGGAAGACACTGTCACTGTCATTATAATCATGTTAAAAGGTCTGTTTTTACGATCAAATGTGCCAACCTCCCTATATATTATTTCTCCCATCCTCCGCCTTCCTGGATCTTGGACTCTCCTCTCAAGAACACTGGCAAAGGAAGCACTGACTAATATGTGACAGCAAGGACAGGAGATAAAAGGATCTAGAACTCATTACTGATCATTAAAACCTAGAATGGGATCTAGTGTAAGGGGTGGGGATGCAGATGAGGTTACGCAAAGCAAACAGCCTTCTACCAGGAGGCTAAGGAGAACCTAGGTACCTAAACAGGACAGCAAAAAAGGGGCGTGAGGGAGATGGGAGTTAATTTGTGACCAGCACATGCTCAGTATTCCCCAGCAAAGTTAGATGTCCTGGGTCATGAGGTAGGGAGCCGGGACAGAGAGCTGGCTCCCTCATAGAAAGGCAAACCCCATCTCATTGTTCCAGCACTTTGAGTTTGAGCTCCCTTCTTGTCAAGCTCCTAGGACTGGGAGAATCTTAGGAAGATTCTGGCACTGGGGAGGAAAGGAAGGGGCAGTGCAGGTGGGGGCATCTTCCCAGCCAAAAACTACTTCAATTGATCAGCCAGCCTCTGAATAGCAGCTTTTGACATCTCAGTGGGCTGTGAGGGAGGTGTGGTCATCACAAATGAAACAGACCATAGGGGGTGGAGGAGATCTCTGCAGGGCCCCTAATCAATTACTAAAAACACAGAGAGGGTCCAAGGAAAATGAGTGAAGGAGACAGATGCATGCTGACACTCAGTGGTATTTCTGGGCACCAAAGGAGAAGTTAGGGGTTTTCAACTTCACAGAGGATGGGGGTGATTGTTTTCTTTCATCTGCCGTTGCCCTCGGAAAACAAAACAGAAAGCAGAAGAGAAACATTGCCTATGGAAAAAAAAAGTACATGCAGAAGCTGAAAAGGATGAAATAAGAGGAATGGAATTCTGCTTTTATGAAATAATTTAAATAGTCTTGGATGCCCAGAGGGCCTAGGCACTATATTATGTGTTGCAGAGAGGTTGGTATCTCCCAAAGGGGATATGAAATGGGAGAAGAATATTATTAATCATCCTTATTTGCTACATGTTAGGAAACCAAGGTAAAGTGAAAATGAGTGATTTTACCTCCTGACTCACATGCTGTGGCAGCCACAGAGCTGGGATTGACAGACAAGAGCTTGATGCCCTGTGAAGAAGACTGGTGGGGTTCATGTTGCTGAGCGAAACAATGCCCAGAACCTGATGTGCCACAGGCCAAAGGTTGGTCATCTTCTACCTGCAGATGGGTGTGGCTGGGGACTTTCATCCTGGGTTGTGTCCACAGGCAGTTCACTTGCTTGGACCAGGTTGGCTCCAGTTCCCTTATAGAGAATTTAACTGATTGGGTTGATATTGAACCTCATTGATCAAACTGGGGCTACAGAGAACAGACTAGAATATCAGATTTATTTGGACAGGAATTGTCTATTTAATTCACTTTTATATCTCCAGGACCTTGACCAATGCCCGTGACTCGGTTCATATTTGTGGGATCATATTGACTGCTCTCTTGGTGCTGGGCAATGACAGGCACCGGAAACCGAGAGATGACTAAGTCAGCCATTCCCAAAGTAGTCCTCTGAGGTATTAATGGGTGTTCTGAAGGGGTTGGGAGAAGAAAGTTCTAAGACTGAATCAATATGGGAAATGCTAAGTTTAGCTTTATGTTGGAAAGATTTTTCATAGCCGTTAATAAGTATGTATGGTTTGTGAATTCCCAGGGGAGGATAGGTTTGTGTCATTTTCCTAGTAAAATTGATGGAGCAAAGCTCCTCCCCTTTCTACACACACCTTTAAACTGTATATTGCTATTGGTGTTTGTTCCTTAGAAAAAACATAGTTCCTGCTCTCAAGCAGTTCACAATCTCTTGGTGGTCACTTTCATCCAAGATCTGCCAAGCGACAGCTCAATCTTCCATGCTTATTGGCGATGATTAGGATCATTGCAAAACTATGGCTGCCAGTTATTGTACTCTAAAGCATTTTCACCCACTCTGGAACTTACATAGTGCTTTCTTGGTACCTCATCAGCCTCCAGTGTGAAGCCATTGCATTCCCTCAACTGGCAGCCTGGGACACATTGGTAGAAGTGCTGATCTTCCCAGAAGGAATCAGTTCTAACTCTAAGCATCAGCCACAATCTGATATCTAACGTTGAGATAGAATCAGAAACCATGAAGCCAGTTCTACTCTCAGTAATTCTGACCCAGTAACACAAAGTCTAAATCCTGTCACCGTGTCCATCATAAGCACAGAGATGAAAAACAAATAAAACTGCTCTTTCGACCCCATAGGCTGAATGTGCTTTCATAAGACAGAGCCCAGAATTGTCAACATGTGACATTCAGAGTCCCCACATCCTAGCCACTGTCTCACACACAGAGGGCCGTGCATTCTCTCAGGCAGAGGACTCTGTCCTTGCTGCAATCCAAATAAATCACCAGTGCCCTTCTGAAGGGAGTTAATTGCATTTGGAAATACTCCAGGTACTGGGGTTTGTTTGGTCAAAGACATGGGCAAGGGTAGAGTAACATATGCACCCACTTTCGTGAAATCCATGTTAAAAATAACGGAGCCTATGTTACTTAATTTATAATGGATACCGCACACACTCCTCCCTGCGTTCCTTTCCAGGCGAAGAATGTAAGAGGAACCATGGCAGTATTTTTCTTTTAGGTATAACAGTCTGTCAGTATCAAATTCTCTCAGTCAGTGGGGAGCAAATAGTGTTGATTTACTGAAAATCTGGGATTATGTTTGCTCTGTGGTGAGTGTAGATTTAAGAGAGGAGAGGTAAGGGGTCTCCAAAAGGTGAAGAAAAACACAAATGAAAGCTAGCAAGGAAAAAATAGCTTGACAGTTAAGATACAGTGCAGCCACCGTCAACATCTTCTCGAAAGAAAAGCCCAGGAACGAACACACACACACATACAGAGAAACATGCGCGTACGCCTGTTTCAAGCCCCATGTACTGGAAGGTTTGCAACCTTTTCAATTAACCCCTTTCTCTTTAGGGCATTACCAATGTGTCAATGAAGGCTTAAATACTGTCATGTTTCACGCTGGAGAGAAATTGTGACAACAGACTCAAAATTTTGTTTCGGTTTTTAAGAACTGGCTTTAAAAAAAGGCTTGTGAGGAGTAAAGAGGGAATTCTTTCCTTCAAGAGCCCTCTGACACTTGACTTCATTCCTGGACCTTTTTGTCACCAACATTTCATTATCCTGATCATATCCCTAGTCTCCTGCTCCTTCTCCCCTTTGCCTCAAAATAACTGTCACCCTGTGTTATTTTACCCCAGGAATATTCCCTAGAAGTGCCTCGGAGTTCCTGTTTACCCCTTCTTTTTTTACTTTTCTTCCTCATAATCCTGTTTGAAATGGAATATGGTAACTAAATGGAATTAAAATGTAGAGAGG
This sequence comes from Pteropus alecto, assembly GCF_000325575.1. NCBI lineage: Eukaryota > Metazoa > Chordata > Mammalia > Chiroptera > Pteropodidae > Pteropus > Pteropus alecto. The sequence continues at coordinate 22,224,429 of NW_006442107.1, read as the reverse complement.
GAAAAAACAACCCTGTGACAGTACCTCAGAGCTTTTGAGAAAGGATTTTGGGCACCTTTCCCTTCTCTGGGACAGGGCTGTAGGCAAAGGCTGGTAAAGACAGGGTACCATAAGGGGTGACCAGTGGCCAAGGTGAGGCTGTTGGTGATTTGACTCCATATACCTCCCTGATCTACACCAGCCCCAAGAGATATCGCTGGACTTCAGGACAGTTGGCAGGTGAGCAGTGACTGTTATCATCATGGGTCCCAGCAGTGTCGCTGTGGATCAACAACTCTAGAAGACTGTTGAGAATTCAGGGGCTGAGGACCTCATCTGGCAACTGGAAGACGTTAAATGTGGTGTTTGTGAGGGTTCCTGATAGCTACAGAGGAGGTAGACGTTAGGGATGGGGTAGGAGGGTGCTTTCAGTAACTCCCATGACTATGATCACCAAGAGACATGCGCACTGCTATGTGTTCCAGAGCTAGAAAAGAGAGAAGCGATGAAAAAGAAATAGAGGTAAATAACAATAACAAAAATGCCACTAGAATTAAGCAATTCTGGAAAAGAATATAGAGCAATCCACTTGTGAAAGAAAAGCCATTGCGTCTCTTTATTTTTTTAATCATAAATCCGTAATCTCTATAGTTGGGATTCCTATGTTATTTTGCTAAATAGACTCTCTCAGCTTGTGATTCTCCAAGACAATCTTCTGAGAGCTGTAAATTCTGCTGCTAGACCGGCAAGGCCAGCCAATGGGTTGAGTGGCCCTATGTCCTACCTTGCCTGGGAAAATCTTAGGTTATGCCTCTTGAATGATTATTAATAACACCCCTTTTCACTCTTTAAAGTGTCTTAATTATAATGATAAATTATACGGCCAGCTTGCATATAGGCAAATTCAGGGTTTCTTTAAATAGGGCTATAATCACCTTCCTTTGCTGAAAATTAAAACTGCCTGAAAAAAGTTAAAAGCAAATGAACCTTCAAAGTAAAGAATAATTCAAGATCACTTGTCTTTCTTGAAGACAAGAGCAGTTAGACCCTGGAAGAGGTCCCCATTTGTGTATACTGGGCCCCATTTGGATAGACTTTCTTTTTCTTTCTTTTCTTTCTTTCTTTCTTTCTTTCTTTCTTTCTTTCTTTCTTTCTTTCTTTCTTTCTTTCTTTCTTTCTTTCTTTCTTTCTTTCTTTCTTTTGGCACAGAGATGCAGCTATTCAATGGCACGAGAAACTGGTTGTAACAAACGTGGTTCACAAAGCAGTATGACAATGACAAGTGTAATAGTGAGACCCACATAACAGTGGGCCCAGCAATAAGACCCATAAGAAGTACAAAATCTGGGCAGAAGAGGGTCCTTTAAAAATTTAGCCCAAAGGACATCTTTCAGTTTGTTATCAAAACCCAGGAAGAATGCTGGAGACTATGAAAGAAAACAACTGTAACTCCTCTCAGATTCTCCCTCGAACTGCATGGTGCAACAAAGCCTACCTTTTTTACATTTCAAAAGAGGCTGCTTTCTCTTTAAAAAGTAGGAGCGACTTGGTCTGATGCGGCTGCCTTTATCAACCATGAAGTTCCCAGCAAGGTGCTGTTAGTGCCTGATTAAACCTCATACCAACCCGTGTCCCCCATGGTAACCCAGAAGACATCCGCTGAGACTCAGAGCGCTGATTCCGTTTAATTGCCCCGGCTCTCTGTGATGGCCGGATTTCTTGTCTCTCAAGGCCTGGAATGGAAATCTATGTGATCAGATGAACTATCCGGGTGTCTTGACAGATCTGAAATATGAATATGGAGATGGCAGTGTGTTCTGCAGCCACTTCTGAAACCCCAGTGATAAAATCTGATCTGCCACTGAAAAGATTTCAGGAGTGTGAGATTCACGTAAAACTCATTTTCTAATCAACACTAATTATTAATAAACCGGGCAAAAAAGGGGAAAAAAGTGTGTGTATGTGTGTATACAAACACAGATAAGATGTATAGATGTATACAAATACACATAAGATGTATATGTATACCTGTGTATAAGATATGTATACGTATATATGTATATATACATATCCATCTATATGTAGAAATAAATAGGGCTCCATTCGGACAATATGTCCACATATATCTAGATAGATATATATGATAGATTTAGATATATAGATACATATGTCGGTCTTTGTAGTCTTGCCTTTGGGGGGATTTTAATAATAAGAATAACTTGTATTTTCAAAATACTGTACTCCGAGGAATTCAAATATTGAAAATATCTGGTTTAATCTGCCTTTTCTACAATAAATGGAGAAATGGATGCCGCCAAGCCCTTTTATTTCCTAGAGATAAAAAATAAGAAACTAATAGAGGCAGCAATGAGTAAGAGAACCAGCAACCCCCTAGAATCTGCATCATGTTCGTGCTCTAACAGAAGGTGGAATGCAAGGAAGAAATAGAACAAGACGCCCTAACAAACCCCGGGGTCACTGGATTCCTTGGAAAACCTCTCTTCCTTCTGGAAAGGCATCAAAAGCAAAGACACTCATCCTAGAGGACTAAAGAGTCATCTAAGGAAACGACAGAGCAACTCTCCCCGACTTTCTCCTCCTCAGACTCCCTTTTAGAAATTTCTTTTCTTCTCTCCCCCCACCACCCCCCGCCACCTCCCACTATTTGCTCCAAGATTTTTAATTTACCAAAGTAATGGGGCTCTAGTAACAGCTTGAGATCTACTAGTCATACCCACGAACCCCTGTGATGACAATGACATCTTTCCCACTCACACAAATTATCCATCCTTAACACATGGACTTGCTACATTTCTAGCCTGTTTCTAGCCAAATGAAAGAAATTTTACTCATTTCTTCTGCAGCCTTATTCTGAGTAAATATATGATTTCCATTAGGCTTTTTGAAATATGTAAAATATAGAGACTCCCATTACTACCTTCAGGAACTCTAGGTGTTTGGGGATCCCTCACTGGGAATCACTCCTGTGCCCAAAATGAGTTTGAAGATGAAAATTATTGCTAAAGGGAAAAGAACTGTTGGTGTAACAAGATATTTAAAAGCAAATTTTTCCCCACTTGAGTTGGTCAGGGCCACGCAACCAAGAAAGGGATATTTTCAAAATGAGAGTAAGTGCTAAAGCAAAATGTGCAAAACTGAGACATGAGGCCAAAAAAATAAGGGCGTTAGCTTACAAGAGAAGAGGATTCTATTGTGTTAAGCTGTTCCCCCTGAAGTAGCATTTCCATTCAAGCCAATTTTTTGGGCTCCCCAAACTTTATTAGGTTTTTGGTAATTACCCCGAGGAAACCCAAAGAAAGGCAGGTTATAATTACACAATTGACATGCATAGCGTGACCGGAATAAAAGAAGCTGCCCAAGACTTTTCATTAATTAACGTATTTTTTCCTCCATGCAATAAGGAAGGAAATTGTAAATTTGTAATCAAGCAGGTCTCTAAGTTTTCCAAGCATGGCTGTTTCCCGCCCCCGCCCCCCCCTCCCCCCAACTAGGGAAAAAAAGACAATATATTGTACTACATGCAAATACTGACTTGGTTCTCACATTATTCAAATAAGGTTTCAGAAATAATGGCAAATTTCTTTTATACTTATAATTAACTCATTTTGAGAATGAATCCAGGATCTATTTGAAAGTTTCCTGAGTCTAGAGTTTCATGGAAAAAGGTTGGCTGGGAATCAAATTTCACCAGTGGTTTGGTGGTGTCTGAGCACAGGCCATTAGCCAGAACATTCTACCACATCTGCGATGAGCACTTTTGAGGATTCTTTCTGCAGAGAAGCTATATGGATGCCATCCGCCAACACTGTAAGAACTAGTTTCTAGAAAAGGGACAGAAGCACCTAGTTGCCCTGGTGAGAAAGCCAATCGCCTTGTCAGTAAACAGAAGAGAGAACTATTTACCTATGTAAAATTTTCCACTAACTCGTTAATGCAAATAATGGTAGCTAACAGGCAAAATTTTCACATTTATTTCATTTATAGAATTTCTCCACCCCAAATGTAAATGTAAAGGCTCCTGACTTGAGTGGCTTATACCCTTGGTCTACTGATGGACAATTCAGAACCAGATTCACATATCCTCCAAAGAGAAGCCACTTAAAAAATCGCCGTCTTTAAGCGTATCAAATAAATGTCTCCTGCAGGGGGTGCAGTGGGCACAGGAACCCAAATCCACCTCTAGGAGAGAAGGCCTTGAGGAATAGCATAAAATCAAGGAAAGGAAATTTGGGTATTTGGAAAGTATTCCTTACAGTCAAGTCTATGAGGTGAAGGAGGTGTCTCCCAAGGGAAGAAGTGGAAACCCCACCATCAGACATATTTAGAAGGAGGCCAGGCTGGAGTTCTGGAAAGTTAACCATAGGAAGCAATCATGCCCTGGCAGGAGTAGAAGAGACACATTTAAGAGCTTTTTTCAATTCTAATTTCTAAGAATACGATTAGACTACATAGGAAAAAAGGAAAGAAAATTTGAAATAGAAAGAAAAAAAAAAAAAGAACAAAAGCCAGAAGAGAGAATAATGTAACAATATTAAGGGACACAGAAAACACATGGCAAATCCTTAATGGTCATCCGGCTACTGTCCCATCCCGGCTGTCAGTGGAGAGTGGGTATCTTAAAGGAACACAGGCAGGGAGCTGAAAACCAGAGGGACTGAGAGAAGACCTCTCTGAACTTACTTTGAATAACACTGAGAACTTGAGACCCCTTCGTCTAAACAAAGTGCTGAAAGAAAGGAAGCCTGCTTGAGGCAGCAGCTAATATTTCTTTCCTGGTGGAGTTTGGCTCTTCCTTCTTCTTTTTAATCAATACAGTCCCATCTAAACAATCCACTTTCTTTAGCAGATAAGTCTGGACTTAAGCTTTGGGCTCACTTTTTTTTTAAGGGAGTGTCAGAGATATCGCAATGTCACATCGTTGCCCTGCTTGTTAACATGCATAGTCACAGATAATCTGAATATCCTGGGTGCTGGCTGCTTCACTCCCCTGCCTATTAAACTGAACTTAAATCAGCCCAGATTAAATACTTAAGTCATATGGTGCTCCAGCATGAATAAACAAGGCCCGCATATTTATAGTTGAGTGTGCATGTGTGCGTGTGTGTGTATCAAGAACAGTAGACATTTTATACTTATGATTTTTTTTTAAAACTGGTCAAAAGAACTTGACCTGAATGGAGAGCAAACCAGGTTCTAAAAAGGCAATTTTCCTGAACATGTACAGACAAAGGAAATAGTTTCCTTACGGAAAGGAATCACTTGAAAGCTTTTGGGCCAGACCCTGCTCCAGCTCAAATTTCCTTTCCTTTAGCCCTTTGATGAACAACTCATATGGAGATTCAAGCGTCTTGTGCCTGGTTTGAATTTAAGCTGTTTGCTGACTTCAGTGGAAAACTTTCATAAACTCAACTCAGGCTTTCGTCCCTCCTTCCCCCACTACTGTAGACCAATTTCCGATACATCCTTGAGTATTCATCTTGAGTCATTCATGTCATCCACTTGACAGAAAACCATTTTTTGCCCAGGAGAGACTGAATTCATTCTGCCCCTTTCTCAGATCTCTGAAGGCTGCCTTCCGGAGCAGGTGGGGAGTGAGGTGGAGATGGAGGACAACTGATGCAGGAGGGTGAAATGGAACAAGAGTGATACTTTTGGACAACTGCTGGAGATCGCATATCTCCATGGCAGAGTTACTACCAGAACAATGTCACATGGATTCTGTCCAGTGCCTGAGCGAGAAGCCAGTCTCCATATTCCACATTCCAAAGCCTTTTATTCAGGAATGGGCTGGGCAGAGAGTATAGTTTTAAAGAAAAGGCTTTGCCTTCAAAACAGGACTCTTTCTTCCGGTCACTTGAGAATAGTGTTCCGAATGGATTTCCCCTCCTCTTTGCCAGGCTGTTTGGTGAGAGTTGAGAAGCTGGGATGCCCAGAACATTTTGTTCAGAAATCTGTGCTGCCTTCAGGATTGTGTAGTGAAAAATAAGAGTCTTGGAATCAATCCTGTCTGGATTCAGAGCCAGCTCTGCCACTTAAGTGAGTTACTTCGAGCAAGTAACTGAAGTCTTCCTGATCCTCAGCTTATCTGTGAATTTGAGATATTATCTTTGATTTATGGGTAATTGTGAGGGTTAAATAAGACCATATTTCTAAAGTTCCCTGTCTTGGTTTCATTCTTTTTCTCTGACCCTATGCTCTTGTTGATAACTTTGCAAATTCTCCTGGTCCTACGTAACTAAAACAATTGCATCCAGTCCAAGAGTGAAAGATCCAAGAATCTCCCTAGGGTGTGTGGGGCCCAAGGCAAATCATACTGTGTGTCCCCACTCCTAGCATGTTTACAAAGACACAATCAGATTTATGTAAATTTCAAGGACAGTTTTGGATTGAAGATGAATATATCACCAAAGGAAATGTCTAAGGAATATGTGCAGAAGCAGGAAAGGGGGTATCCTGTACAGCCTCAGGATGGCAATGTGAGGAGCTCTGATATACATGTTATGGACTTTCCATTTTTGGTTTTCCAGCCCTCACAGCTCCGATCCCCAGAAGGCTCCTGCATTATGCTCAGAGCTTGCCCACTACAGCAGTACACCAGGGCCCCTGGCCAGTGTGACCACCCTGATTGGCCAGAACTTTCAGGAGTGACTGGACAGAAACACTTCTCTCTTGCACAAATGACAGTTCCTGAACTTCAGGTGGTTTATTTGCCACGATTCCTTTAAAAAATTTGGTTGAAAAAGAGCCAAGTAGATTTATGACGGGGCAAATCTGACAGATAGCTACCCACACACCCACTTCAGTTAAAAAATACGTAATCCATTTAAACAACTTATAGATGTAACTACATAGCTGAGGCTTCATCTTGAAAGTAAGCCATTGGTAGAAAATGGTGCCTTACTTTCTTCTGGAGATGCTATAACAAATTTCCACAATCACAGTGGCTTAAAACAACATGACCTTATTCACTTGTAGTTCTGAAGAACAGAAGTCTAAAATCAGTTTTAATAGGTTAAAGTCAAGTTTGACACTTTGAAACCTGGGCTGGTTCTTTCCAGAGGCCTCAGGGCAAGAATCTGTTCCTTGCCTCTTCCAACTTCTTGTGGCTCTAGGCATTCCTTGGCTTGTAGTCACATCACTCCAATCTCTGCCTCTGTGGTCACATTGTCTTCTCTTCTGTAGTCAAGTCTCCCTTTGCCTCTTTTTTATAAGGACACTTGTGATAACATTTGAGACCCATCTACACAATCCAGGATAATCCCCTCATCTCAAGATTCTTAATTTAATCACACCTGTCAAGTCCTTTTTGCCATCCACATGAGTTAATATTCATAGGTTTCAGGGGTTAGACTGTGGATATCTTTGGGGTCTATTATTCAGCCTATCACAAATGGGATTTTTGTGATAGTAGTTGCCTTATTAAGTTGTGTTCTTTGCCCAATTGGATAGAAAAACAATTCTTTGGCCTCCTATTTTTTTTTTTCCTTTTAAATCTATCGTTCAGCTACAGACCAATGTATGGAAAGGGCATCATTTCCTGCAGCTACCATTGTCTTTGCCATCTCAGGAAAGGATCTGGGAAGTGGCTTCTGAAGATACTAACAATCTTAGACTTTACTCTCCTCTATGAAGAATTACCATATACAAACATCTCATTTTCCATCATATCAAAATTGATGATGTGCTCCAGATCTGGCAAGAAAGCATGTCATCTGCTTTTTCAGACACATAGAAACCTAAATATATACCCCCTTAAAGGAGAGTGGCATTTAAACAGGGAATGGTTGCCCAGTTCAGAAAAAGGAGGTTGAAAGGAGACAGCTATTTAAAAGTCACTCTGATATGACCTGTTCCCCAAACAATTCATCTCAGGGTCACAGCCATTGTTGCTAGGTGGCATAACATTTATTACGATAGTGTCCTGGGCTCCTTGGATTGGTAACAGACATCTATTCCTCGGAGGATAAGCAAAGTTGATAATGTTCTTTTACCCTAGGAGAGCTGAACTTCAACCACCAAGATACCAGTTGACATTAAGACTTTGCAACACCTATCATTGTCTGTCACCTCCTGAGATAATCTCTCTTGTGACTGATTTCTCCCGTCACCAGCCACCAATGCCACTGTATTCGGTCTCTTTTGTAGATGAGCTCTTGGGTCCTTGACACTGCCTGGCTTCCTGAGTTTGGTCATATGCTCAAAACTAACTTCACAGACCTCCAGACCTCATAGTGTGATGGGATAGGAAATAATCAGAGGACCTGGACAGAGTAAGACTATCAGAGAAACTGCAAATCAGCAAAAGAATGAAAGCCTCTTGACCCTGAGCACATCTGCCACATATTTAATTCCATGTTCTTGCCAAGTCCTGAAAACCCAGGCTGGGGAGACTCGGGAGCAGCGTGGGGTTATGAAGTCTAGGAGACGATAGAGGTGAAAAGCCTGGCGGGTGGCCAATCATGCGGTCCACTCTCCAGGAAGGAATCAGACACATGGGTGGCGGGGCAGGGGATGCTGTGAGCCACGAGGAGTCTTGAACACAAACGTAAAGGGCTGTGGGAGTGTCTGGGTGACCAGCCGCCAGTTGTACTGTACTGATTTTATTTGCTTGTTACTTTGCCAGCTGGCCCCAGACCAGAGGAAGCAAATGAGGCTTTAGCTGTTGTTTGGAGTTCTGATCTCAAGGCTCCATTAAGGAGATCTTGACATTTGGGAGGAAGTCATCTAGTGAGATCCTGAGTGGATCTTCATTTCCACATTCTGGGGTCAAATTGAAAATAAGCCAGGTAGAGGAAGGTTTTATTTTGGGAACATAAGAAGGACTTTCATGATCAAGCCCCACCTACTTCTCCAGCCTCCTTTCCACTCTGCTCCCCAACCAATGTCACCGCTCCCCTCTCACACACACACACATGCACACACATACACACTTTTAGTTTCAGGAAGTCGGAGAATTTACTTTCGGTTTCTCTTTGCTCTTCTCATTTTTCTCATCTTGTTCAAATGTCATTGTCTTTTGCATTCTTTCCTCAGTTTCCTAATCTGAAATAGTTTACCCTTTCCAAGTGTCTCTTAGCATCCCTCATACTGTTTATTTCATGAAGTGCTACAATAATTAATCTAAATTTCCCACCAAACCAAAAGGTGTTTGAAGATAGAATTCCTTCATTACATCCCCAGTCTAGTAAATGGTAGTGACCGGAAAAGTGTTTGGTGAGAAGATCTCATTCTCAGACACTCATTTGTGGTACAGATCTGGTCCATGGACCTTTGCACATGGTGCCAGAATATATGTGATGGATGCACTAGAAGGAACACATCTGAAGCCTCAGGGCCTTCATGTACAGTATTTTTTTAAAAAAACAAAAGTGGCCCCAATTTTTTGTTAAAAATTTTTAGTTGCTCTGGTATATTCTTTTGGAGAGGTGAAACCAGAATCCTGGATTAGCAGCAAGATGACCACATATGTTCCAAGCACAAGAAACTTGATCACTTTGGAGATGCCAACAGGAATTCTGCCCACTATAAGTGGTCTTTACTGAATGCACCTACTTATGCCAACCCAATCAAATCTCTCCTTGGGAATAAAAGAAAGTCAAACAGATATCAGAGATAGTAAAAGAAAGTCAAACACAGATCAGATAATGCTTTGAAGTATTCCATATGCTGGCCTACATTTCTTATGTCCTTGTTAGTTAGACTAGGGCTTATAATTTGTTCTGGTCAATTGAAAGTGACATGTGTCACTTCTGGGCCAAAGCATAGAAAAATAGGCATGAATTCTCCAAACACTTGCTTCTCTGGTGTGGTGATCATGGAGGACTCATGTTGAGATGGCAGAGCAAGAAGATCAAAGCAACCTGGATTGCTGAGTCACTGCATGGAGAATAGCTGCCTTGGAATGTTGCCCAAATTCACAGCGGAATTTGCAAAAGTGAGATATCAATATTTGTTGTCATGAACCACTCAGCTTTGGGGTAGCAAATAGCATATCCTGACTAGAGCAGGCTAGTTTTTCTAAAACACTTTCTTGCACATTTATAAAGTAGTACTGCTCAATGCCAGAAGCATTGAGATGATGTGACATCCACTGGTTGACTGTCTTTTCTCTTCCATGGTAATCAATATATACCTCTCCTTGAAAACTCAAGGAACCTGACAGACTGATAGGCTCAGAGTGAATGTAATGAGTGTGTTGTAAAAAATTCAGAGGAGGTGCACTGATATATGGGCTGTGTACCTTCTTTACACAAATTCTTGAATTATAGCCTCACAAATCAGTCATCAGATGGCAGGGTCAGAGATGCAGGAGTATTAGGGTGGGGATTTCAGATATTTTGGATGTCTTATCACAGGCCTTTAAAAGGCCCCCAGTCTTGACACCATTATTTGGCCTCTTACATGTGTCCATTACTTAATACTTATTAAATGTCTAATAGCTACAAATTTCTTATTTGGTACAGATATGTTTTTTTTGGTCAGCCTTCTAAATATGTCCATCTCATATGGATATTGGTCAGCATTCATAGGCCACTATTTCCTGACTCAAATGCCAAATTTCCAATTAGAGCAAGTGTTCAATACAGTTTGAATGAACAAATTCATTATACTCCTATCTCGCTCTACCTTAGATCTTACAAACACAGAATTTACTAGCCTGAACTAGAGAAGGCAATTACCTTTTAAGTAAACAACTACCTGGTTGTCTACATTAGGCTCCATAAGGAATATTCTAGAATTTATTTTCCACAGAAGTAAGTAATTATTATCTAGATCTAGAAGGGAAAATGAGTTTGATTTGCAAACAACCTTAAAATACACAGTCTTCTCTCTCTTCTCTTCCTCTCTGTAAGCACCGTGAGGCATTTCCTATTAAAAATTTCAGCTCTGCTTCTTTTCACCTTTGCCCTCTTCTCTGCTCAGACTTTAAATTCAGGAGATGGTTTCCCTGGGGGATATAGATTCTTGTGCCATGTGACCTGGCCTAAAGGGTAGTATGACAGAGCGAAACAAAAGGGGATGCTAACCTTGCTTTCTCCCATCCACATACCACCTCCCCTCTGCCACGTCTTGCAGTGAGTGAGGCTCAACAATCTCAGTAACACCTGCTCGTTTGTGTGATTCCATCCTTGGCTGATTCTGAGCTGGAAAGGGAACGTGGAGTTTGCAAAATTCTAGCATTTGAAAGGGACTGGTGAAAAATGTATTTTTAAAAGGGTTTTTATTGTTTTTGTATTTTCTTACTACAGAATTAATAGCTGCTTATTGTGGAAAAAGTAAAAAACATACAGAAAATCTAAAAGAGAGAAAATTTATTTTTTAATATAACTATTAGAGATAATTGGGTATATTGAAAAATGTGTAGTCAAGTATATTTATAATAATATATACTTACTATTATCTTTATAACTAAGTATTAATTATCTTAAGAAATCAGAATTTCCATTCTGGAGGCAACTGTGTGTGGGCAACAAACACGTTGTTGTTGGTTAAACCACTGAGCTGTTGGGGGTTGTTACCGAAGCATTAGTAAGCGTAACCTGAGTAATATATTTAGTCACAAAGTTTATTTCCTCCTCTTCCTGGTTACTCAGCCTGATTGCCTTTCCCAGCCTTCCTCAACTTTAGCGAACGGATTGTGAGCAGAAGCTGTGCATGTTACCTTTGTGTTGAGATGAGTAAGAAGTAGGTGTACCTTCTCTCCTCTTTTTCTCTTTCTACTGATGAACATAAAGCCTAGGAAATGAAGGAGCCCCAACTTTAAAAGGAATTTGGATCCTTGAAATACTGCTTAGAGGAGCATTACCAATGATTCAGAAATACTGGTGTCAGATTTTATGTGAGTGAGACTGAATTTTTATCGTGTTTGAGTCATTCCACATTTTTGGTATTGTTAAAGCAGCTAGCATTACCTTAACTTTTAAAGAAATTGGTTCTTTGAAGAGGAGTGTTTCCATAACCAAAACCTAAAATTTGTGTCATCTGGTTTACTTGTAGAATGGCAGATGGCAAGGAAACTAGCAGTCCATAGGCTGAGTACCACAGCTTTCACTGGCAAAACATTTGGTAAAATTGTTCACTACAATAACTTAGAAGGCTGACCATGTCCATACCAAAACTACTGGCTCAGGGAAACTGTAGGTAGGAGTTAGTATGACTGTGTGATAGCTACTATTATCTGATTTTAACAAGATTTTATCAGAAAAGATATGCTGAGGCAAGAACTAGCTAATTTTTAAGCAGATAGAGAAGAGAAAGACGAGAGTTCATTTTGGACTTAATATGAGGTAGAATTAAACTTCAGCATATGGACATTTTTGACTTTGTTTTTTTTTTAAAGCAGCTATCATTACTTTAATATGGTTGCATAGTATTTTATTATATGAATATGTCCTAGTTTGTTTAAATAAACCCCTGTGGAATAGTTGGAATGTTTTCAGTTGTTTTGCCACTGAGAAAAGCCCTAGTTTGAACATCCTGATACTTTATATAGCTAGTTATTGCCTTAGAATTTATCCTTATAATTTTAAGTGTAGAGTTAAAACATGGATGTTTTAAATTTGATGTATTTTGCCCAAGTTTCCATAAGTAAATTTACATCATTTTAAAATTTCACTAGCATAGGCTCATCAGATCAATTTTTATCTTTAAAATAGATGAGCAAAAAATATGATGTCCTATTGTTTTAGTTTGTTTTCCTTTTATTATTAGCGAGGACTAACATAATCTCAAATGTTTACTGCCACTTGCATTTAGACATTTATGTCTACTTTTCTCTTGAGATTTTTGTTTTATTTATAATGACAGTTTAATTTGTCTAGCACATTCTACTTTCTTCTGACATAAGTAAAAATAGCACCTCTTTTCACTCCCAATGTAACTTGGTTTAGACAGCAAATTCTATGGTCACCTAAATATAACCCCTTAGTGTGACAATATGTTATTTTTTTCCCAAATTGTCACTTGTCTTTTAAGTATGATTACATTTTTATGTTATAAATTTTATCCATTTTTTCTTTTATGATTTCCAGCTTCAGTATCATGTTCTGAAATGTTTTCCCCATTCCAAGTTTATAGGTTTATCATTTCATTATTTACTTGGCAGTACAGTGTTCTTCACTGTCTTTAAGTCTTTACTCAAATGTCACATTTTCCACTTAAATTATGCCCCATATATTTCATTTATTTAATTGTCTTCTTGTATCTTCTTCCTCCATTAGAGTGTAAGTCCATGAGGGTAGCAATTTTTGTCTTTTTTTAAACCGTTTTATCTCTAGGAGCTAGAACGGGGGTTGGCACCAGTAAGTGTTCAACACTCACTTGTTGAATGAATTAAATTAAATCTTCAATTCATCAGAAATTAATTTTTTGTAAACCATGAAGCACTTTAACCCATCTTTTCTCATATTGAATTAAAATCCCCTTTAACGTATACTGACTCTTTATTCAGTAATATAATTCTGTTCCGTTAACCAGTCTCTCAATTCCTTTGCCAGTACCATGTTTTATAAATATGTGTGTGTGTGTGTGTGTGTGTGTGTGTAAATATATATATTTGGCATTAACCTATTTCACAATGTCTTGCAGGATAAATTCTTTAATAATCTATTCTATAGTTTTTCTTATCTTTGTTCTCAAATATTTACTCATAAATAGAACTTAGAATCATTTGTTATCTTTCCGTAGATTCTCTTGGGATTATGATAGTGTTTAAGTTACAGATTAATGTAAGGAAAATTTACATCTCTACAATGTCGAGATCTCTTGGATAAAACAAGGTACGAATCTCTATTTTTCAAGTTTCTTTGCATTATGGTAACATTAGCTGCTGAAAGAGTTTACTTCTAAATACAATAGCTGAACACAAACAGTCCATTCAGGGGTTCATGGGACTGATTTCCACTTGGCAATTCAGGTCAAAGCTTCCTCCATGTATTTATCCTGTTTCTACCCTCCCATACCAGATCCTTTGCCAGTGGATGGAGAAAAAATGGTAGAGAGAGTATACCCGTTTCTTAACCATTTTGGTCCCAAATAGACACATGTTGTTTCCACCTTAGGTCCTTATCAATGTTCTAAAAAAATTAAAGGGAAAAAAAAAACAGAAGAGTAAGAACTGGAAAAAAAAAAGACAAAGCAGACATTATTTGTATGCAAGGAGATCTTCTCTATAGAGGACATTAAAAAAAAATTCATAGACTTTTAAACTACTGGTGTCTGATTTAGGATCAGTTTATAAGAATGAGTAATACTTTTTTCTACAACAGTAATAACCAAATAAAAAATATAACAAAGCTTATCTTTTATAATAGCAAAAACAAAATAATATTTTTAAAAAACCCACTAATCTTTAATGAACGTAAGAATAACAGCAAATACATAAGACCTTGATGGAGAAAATTAAAACTCATAAGAGAATATAATAAATAGTCCATGCTCTTTCATGAAATGATATAATATTACAAAGATGTCAGTTCTTCCCCATGTGTACTATAGAACAGAATACATACATAAGTATACATATACATATAAAACATATATAATTATTATATAAATTCAGTGCAATCTCAAGTAAATTCTATCTGGATTGCTTAGAAATTTGATGAGTATTCTAAAAAGCATATAAAATAATAAAGTTGAAAAAGTGCAGCAAAGTGAAAGAATTTCACTTTCACAAAGTGAAAGAATCTCATAGTAACAAAGTATTGAAGTCTCCAGATATAACTGTAAATTTGTTTGCTTTGCCTTTCATTTTTATCAGTTTTTTTACTTTATGTATTTTGAGGGTTGGCCATTTGACGCACACACATTTAAGACTGTTGTGTTTTCTTGTTGAGCTGACTCTTCTATCATTATGAAATATCCCTCTTTATTTTTGATAACATTCTTTCTTATGAAGTGTACTTTGTCTGATATTAATATAGCCACTCTAGCTTTTTCCTGATTAGTAGTTCCTTGTATATTATTTTCCATCCTTTTACTTATGTGTTATTCCTGGCCCTATATATTTAAAGTTTGTTTCTGAGACAACAGATAGCTTGGACTTCCTTTTTTTATTTAAATGACAATTACTGCCTTTTAATTGGAACATTTACCCCATTTATGTTTAAAGAGATTATCAGTATGTTATTTATTTTTTTTTCTGTTTGGTCAATTTGCTTATTATTCCTTTTCTTTCCTATTTTTCCTGTCTTCTTTGGATTAATTGATTACGATTTTATATCCGCCATTGACTTGCTAGCTATATCTTTCTTTATTTTTAGTGTTTGTTCTAGGTTTTACTATATGAATCTATAACTTATACTCTATCTTTAAATAATATACTTTAGGTATACTTTCATTTTCATCTTGCCATCATTTGTGCTATTGTTTTCATATAATTTACTTCTCTATTATGTTATGAGCCTTACAATTCATTGGCATAATTTTTTATCTGAAAAGTCAATTATCTTTTGAAGAAAATAAAAAAACAAGAGAAAATATTTTATATTTCCCACTTATACGCTCTCTTCAGTTTTTTATTCCCTTATGTAAATCTAAGTTTCTATCTGGTGTCTTTTAATTCAGCCTAAAGAACTTCCTTTAACATTTCTTTTAATGCACATCTCCTATTAATAATTCTCTGAGCTTATGTTTATCTGGAAATGTCTTTACATCACTCATTTTCAAAGAATAGTTTTGTTGGGTAAGGAATTCTTGGTTGATGTAATTTTTCCTTAGCCCTTTAAATATATCATTTCACTATCTTCTACTTGCATTATTTTTTAACAAAGGTCTGTAGTATTTTTTATGTGTGTCCCTGTTATGTGTGCGTGTGTTTTTTAAACTGGATATTTTGTAACTTTTCTTTATATCACTAGGTTTTCAGAAATTTATTTATGATGTGTATTTATGGTTTAAAAAAATATTTATCCTGCTTGAGGATCCTTGAGTTTCTTGATTGTTTGAATTTATAGTTTTTATTAAATTTGGAAAAATTTTCAGTCATTATTTCTTCTGATATATTTTGTCTTCTTCTCACTCCTCTTTTTCTGGAACTTGTGTTATGCCACTTGACCTGTCTCACAGGTCACTGAGACTTTATTAAAGTTTTTCAGTCTTTTTTCTTTATATTTAATTTTACATAGTTTCCATTGCTGTTCTCAAGTTCATTGCTCTGTTATTATGCAGTCTATAAATTCCATCCAACGAAATTTTCCTTTCATATGTTGTATTTTCTAATCTCTAAAACTTAATTATTCTCCCATATGTTCATTTTTTATGCAATGCTTTAAGTCCTTGAACATATTATAATCGTGGCTTTAAAATCCTTTCCTGATAAATCTGTCAACTCTGTCATTTCTAGATCTGTTTCTATGATTGACTATTTGTCTCATTATGGGTCGCAATTTTCTGCTTCACCCCATATCTTACAGTTTTTGATTGAATGACACAAAGAATATCATTGTCGTTGAATATTTAGATTTTTTTTGTTTTATTTTAAAGAGTATTTAACTTTTGTAGGGGAAACAGTTAAATGACTTGGCTTAATCCTTTTGAGATTTGTTTTTAAGTTTTATGAGAGCAAGCTTTTGTGATTTGTTTTATTTATTTATTTTTCTTCTTTAGGTCTAATTATATATTTTGCCTATTTTTTTTCTTCACTTATGGTCTTATTATAAAACTATTTAAATATACAGATGAGTTGAGAGAACAGTACAGTGAACAACCATATATTCAGCCTAGGTATAATAATTATAGAAATTTGTCATTTGATTAATCTACCTATAATATTCTGTATTTATTTAATTTATTCTCACTATTTAGAATGTATATATTTTAACTTCAATTTTTTAAAATGTTACTTTCATGTCTTTATATATTTGCTCAAACCTATCAAAAGTTGACATATTTTTCATCTATTCCCTGAAAATATGAGAAAATGTATGCATTTACACACTTTTATAGTTTTCTTCATACTATTCACTCCTTTCACTTTCTGGGGGGTGTGTGTGTGTGTGCATGTGTGTGTGGGTGTGCACATGTGTGTGTGTTTTGCCTGGTGTGAGATTTTGTCTATATCTACCATGTTCAAATTATTACTTTTATATCATATGTATCAATAGATATCTATCTATATCTATATCCACAAGATATTCCATCACAAATTTCACTTTAATTTTTGTTTTATAATCAAAATAATCATAGTTATTTAAAATAAGATTGATATTTAAAATAGCATCTGTGATTTGTGAGTTCCAAAGGAGGCCATGAATTAATTTCCATAGATTTCTGAATAATCTAAATTATTACATACTTTTTTATGTATAGGTAGTATGTACATCTTTTTTTCTTCCTCACAAAGTCCATGCCTTCTTCAGAATCTCCTAGGGGTTAGGAACATGAATTAATTGATCCATTTAATATCATTAAATTTCTTATTCTTCTGATTTTTTTTTCCATTGCTGGAATACTTCTGCAAATGAACTTTTCCATAAATTATTTATTGGTGATATACTTCCAAATTCTTGTTTTAGTATGCTTTTCTTTTGCTTTTACAAGAATAACGACTTGACTGTTTATGGAATACTTGGTCAAAACTTTCCTCCTTAAAATTCTCTAATATTGATAGTGTGATTATTTCTAGTGTTGGTTACATATTGCCTCTGGCTGAATGTTTGTAATAATAGATGGCTTTTACCAAGTACTTATTATGTGCCAGTCAACAGGCTAAGAAGATTTACAGAAATTTTTACATTTTATCTTATGATAATCCTTAAGTTGTATACTACTTAGCATCAGAGCAATGTAATGTGAAGCCAGGTAGTGTGACGATAGTCTTAAGCAGTGCTGTACTGATTTGAAAGATTATTTTTCTTTTTTTTTTTAAGTTCTGTACCTTTGCTTGAAGAGAACTTGGTATTTGACAAAGTATTATGCATATTTCTGGTTACAGTGAGCCTTTAAAAACTACGTATTCTTTTTTGTGTGTTTTTGCTTATTATTTCTGACTTTTTCAGAAACACAAACTATATGTCTACTTCTCATTGTTTGATTTCCATAGCCATCATCTTCGCTCTGATTGTTTCTTTCCTTTGTTGTTCTCTCTTCATTCTGAGTGATTTTCTTAAGATAGTTCTCTACTGATTCAATTTTTTTAGGATCAATTTTGTGCTTTGATTTTTCAACTGTAATTTTACTTCTATAATAACATTATTTTTCTCCTTCTTTTTTTACTTACCTGTGGCAGTTCCCTTTACACTTTGTTATCTTCTTCCATTTCTTGTTTAATAGGTTCATTCATCCTTTCCTTTTCTTAGGAGCGTGATAGAATTGTATATTTTTCATTATGTCTTCTGGTGTAAAATTTACTTCAAATTATGCTTTTTATCTCTCTTATCTCTGTTTTATGCGTTAGGCTTATTTACTCCCTTTTCACTGAATAATTTTTCTAAGTCTCAAGCTTATGTTTTTATTCTGTAGTCTCACCTTCGAGTGGAAATAGGACCTTGTAGTTCTGAATTAATCAACAAAATAGAGAAAGCCAAATCTCTTAAACTCTCATTCTATGGGAATTAACATGGCGGAGGGAGTTGATATTATAAAGTATCAGTTCATTCTTTACCCAAAGAAATTGTAGAAAGAGCTAAGATTATGGAAAAATTTGTCCATTACATTTTGATAGGCTTAAATAAAAACTCCTTCACTGGGGCCAGCACTCTAAGGGAGTAAAGAAGAGGGGTCATCAGGTTTCTATTTGTTCATGTACTACAGTGCAAGTAGGAAATTTGGCTATTCTGATACCTCACACTTAAGCATGTCATTTGGTGAGTCATATAGTTTCTCAGCTCAGTAACTATTGTCTGTTACTGCTGATCTAGGATTGCGATGTCGTCTCCTAGGAGATTGTCTCAAATTTTTCATCTGTATTGACCTTGTCTCCACATCATTCTCTCAAGCTTGAGAAAACAATGTGGAGCCTCTGAACCTGAGGCCTTCTGCCAGCTTGGTGCCCACTGCTGATCCACAAAGAGCTAATGGACTCTTGGTAATGTGGTTTTATCTTTTCTGTGCCCACTCGTATCCCTGTTCCCATATCTCGAAGTTGAGAAACATTATCAAGTATGAACAGAATTGTCTCAGCCCACTTCCTTTAATTCTATGTTATTCTCACAAGCATAGGAATTATACATTGACTCCTGGAATCCTTTTTTAATTTGGCATAAAAAGTTTCTTTTAAATTTTATTATATCTGGCAGGTATAAATCTTAGCAAATACTTATATTTTAGAGGCAAATAGATGTGATTAAGAGGGATTAATCAGAAAGATTGGAGAGTAAGATCAGAGAAGACAAGCAAAGCAAGTATTTTAAGGGGGATAGTGTGGTTATTAATATTAAATGCTGCAGAGATAACATATCGAATGAGAATTGAGAGGCATTCATAGGATTTACTCCACAGGGAAGTTTCAGTAGAATGTCTGGAGAGATTGTAAGAGATTACTAAATACATGAAAAATGTGAAATAAATGTGAGAAGAGTATGTGGCAGGAGAGATGGTCAAGGATCTTTCTGGCCATCAGTTCTTTTTCTCATAAAATAAGAAGCTGGACTAGAAATTTCTAAGGTGCCTTCTCTTGTAAGGGGTTACCAGGTTGAAGTAAGGGCTCACTCTCCTTGATGCAAAGTACCTAGAAACTTCCCCGTCAAATCTGCAGAAAGAACAGCAACTGTAAAGTACTCGTGCCGAAACAAATTGAAACAGACTCTAATCAAGCCTTTTGATCTAGGTCTAACTTCCAGTGCACAGGAAATATGAGGGAGAGAGGAAAGGTTTAAGATACCAACAAGGAAACAATAGGTCAAACCCAGAGTTTACGACATTTTACAGGACGAGTCAATGACATAAAACAAAACATAACAAAACAAAACAAAAACAAGCAAACAAAAAAAGAAAATGAGAGAGATAGAGACAGAAAGACAGAGACAGAGACAGAGACAGAGACAGAGAGAAGGGGAGGTGTATAGCTGACCTTTACCTGACCCCACCTGAGTTTTCAGCAGCCACGGTAAACTTCTGTCCATGTTGGCAGTATTCACCAGAGTCATCCGGGACTATTTGCTTCTCTCTCTCAGGCTTTCTTCTAACATCACCAGGAATTCGCTCAGCCCAAGAGCAGGGCAGCCCGAAAGTAACCAACGAGAAGTGAGAGTCGGGGATGAAGACCCCACATTTCTCAACATTTGATAGGACAACTCTGAAATGCATGCTACACAATTCCTCAGAGTATCATCCCTGGAAGAATTAAACCCCAGCTGCCACAATAATAACCTGCTCATTATTGTATCTTTTATTAGTCTTTCCTGTCTCACTTTTCTCATTCTTTCATTTTTGCATCCTAGCACTGCCTCTCAAATAAAATACCTGCACTCAGGTCCTTATCATGAAGTCTGCTTTGGAGGAAACCCAAACAAAGACAAGAGGACTATTTGAAAGTAGAATAGACTTAGGAGACAAAATACCCAAATATATCATGCGGACATCAATTAGATCTGTGTTTGAACAATCTGATTTTAAAATAATGCATTTGAGATAATCTGGGAAATTTGAATACAGACTTGGCATTAGATGACGTAAGGAATTATTGTTAATTTTGTTATTCGTAATTATAGTATCACATTTGCAAGAAAATATCTTTATTTGGAGATGTATAAGGATGAAATGACATGATGTTAGACTTTTTGAAAAATACTATAAAGAAACATAAAAAGGAAGAGAAAATGGAATAAATAAGGCAAGTGTGGCAAAATGTTAATGTTAATAATTACGAAATCTGTGTGATATATATGAGGGTGTATAATAGTACTATATTATATTCCTCACTTTGTGTATTTTTAAAACCTTTCACAATAAAAAAGTTTAGTCCTTCTTTTAGAAGAGGAAATTTTCAATTCCCAGATAATACTAACTTTGATAGGAGTCAAAATTAATTCCTCAAGGGCAGCTTATTTTTGGACCTAAATACTGAAAAGACTTTCATACAACTCTTTCATACAAGACAAAAACGAACAAAAGACCATCATTCTCTCCCTGCAAAATGCTATCCATTAATTACTCAACTTCAGTATTCCCTGCCTGCAGCCTTGTGGAATGCAACATTTCTCTCTCTCTCTGAAGTATCAGAAACCAAACAACCTCTCCTGAAATCAGCATATTGCATTGCACGAGGGCAGCCACTGAGAAGTCACATGAGCAGCACTCTGAGCACCAGAGAGGGTTTTCAAATGTTCTGGCCAAAAATAGTTCCAAGTGTAGAGCCCAGGCACACCATGCAGCTCATGTGAAGAAAAGTCCATACATTTTCCACAGTTTGATTCAAGATACCCACGGAAATAGACCAAGGCGTTGCTGAATCAATTCTTGAGACAGGAAGGAACCTCCTAAAAAGAAATAGCTCTTGGTCTCCTGCAAGGTAAATTGTGTGCCTCAGATCTGCAAATGAAAGAGTATCACAAACATATGGTTAATGACTCATCCCAAATGGAAAAACAGAGTTTGTTATATTTTATGGAGCTTTTACATGTTGAAGGTACATCTGTTGCTATTTATGCTGACATGTATGTAGAGATTGGCAGACCAAGTTCTCTGTAGGGATGAGCGAAATCCAAACCAAACCACAGAACTTTCTAACTTTGAGGCTGGCTCCTGGGATGGAAAACGGTTTCCTGATCCCTTGAAACACTGCCCAGCTGAGCAGGGTGACTCGGGAGAGGCCCATATCACAGGACTGCACAGTTGGATGAAGCAACAAAAAGTCCTGTTTTGCACAGGGTCTCAAGAGAGAACAAAACAATGGCAGGAAGCACAAGAGGTGTTGGAGAGCTCAGGGACAGACTAACAGCCTTCTCATTACTGAATGCCTTTTTTGGGAGACTGTTTCAGGCAGAATAAATCATGTCTATTCTGACACAAATGCCACCCAGAACCAGATAAAGCCTACTTCCTTCAGATCTGTTAATAACATTCTCTAAGATTGCCCATGTGCTCTGGCAGACTTTTTTTTTCCTGAGTTGGGTAGTTCTGATATGTTTAAAGACTCTTCCTCAGTTATATACTTATCCACAATATTCTTCGTTAATAGCTTATTGGCCTTTATTTTTGTTCAGTTGCATGATGGTTCAGTTGCATGGTGTGTGTCATGCCTATTTAATCTAACTTCTTCTTCCTCCCTTTTTCCCTCCCTCTCTCTTCTCTTCTTTGCTTGTCATCCCGTAGAGAAGACCCTCCCTCTCTCTTCTCTTCTTTGCTTGTCATCCCATAGGCTTGTCATCAACAACAGGCAAAGAAGCAACTACAACACAAGGCTGAAAGAGAGAAGTGCTATGAGATTGTTATGAGCTGGACTATGTTCCCCCCAAATTCACATGTTGAAGTCTTGACCACTAGTACCTGAGAATGTGGCTGTATTTTAAGATAAGATCTTTAAAGAAGTAGTAAAGTTAAAATAAGACCATTAGAGTGGGATCTTATACAATATTACCAATAACTTTATAAGAAGAAGAGATTTGTACACTGACACATACAGAGGAAAGACCATATGAAAACATAAAGAGAAGACGGCCATCTACAAGCCACAGAGAGCGGCCTCAGAACAAACCAACCCGACTGACATCTTGATCTTGGCTATCTAGCCTCCAGAACTGTAAGAAAATAAATTTCCATTGTATGAGCCACCCAGTCTGTGGTATTTTGTTATGGCAGCCTGAACCAAGAAATGCAGAGAGTCAACCAGATAAAGTGCTATGAGAATCCAGAGGCAGAAGAAGAGACTTCAGTTTGGGGAGATCAAAACACATCATCTGAAAGAGAGAGAATAGTAACTATGGCTTAAGCATGCATAGAATCTGCTCCTGCACTAATTGCAAGGCTGAAAATAACGAAATAAGAAGCCCACCTTGCTTACACAGACCTGCTCAGGGTCTCATACCCACTCCCCAGCGAGTCCTCCACATCACCCGCCGAGACATTCTCTCCACTCCCATGACCAGGGTGCCTCCCTGGCAGTACACACTGTCTCTGCTTTTGTAATCCTTTCAACAGTTGACTCTACTGTTGATTTAAGTAAACCTACATGAAAATTAAAGTGCTTGTTAACCCCTTGCTTCCCTGTGCATCATTACCATCTAACTTTGGCTAAGGATCTATTGTGGGCCAAGCACAAAAAATCATCTACTCCAGGTTAGGTGTCTTGAAAGAAATTAAGTACAAAAAGCAGAAACTTAGTAGACTATAATACAGTCTCAGTGATACCACTTCAGTTAACTTACTCACTGTTTCTAATCATCCTTGGTACAATGGCTGCTGTCCAGTACAATGTTACCCATGTACTAAATTAAACTCAAGTTACTTTTAATATTGTGTAAAGTATTCTCAACTAAATCCACTCCTTCAAGGTCTGCATTTATGAAAATCCAAGAACGTTTTACTAACAGTCATGGAAAATGTATTTAATGTTCTTATAAATATTATATCTCCCTTTTTGGCAGAGTGCAAAATTGCTCCTATTGCATTTATTCAAGTTAGGTCTGGCTTCTTCTCAGTGAAGCTCAGGGAGTTGGGCTAAGAATGTTCAATAGTGTCAGAAGGCAGGTTTGGTTTCTGGCCTCTCTTGTTTTAAACCTTCAACTTCAGAAGAAAGATCACAGATGTCATTCAGCCACAATTATAAAAAAAACAACTCAGGTATGGCAGACTCTATTTCTGAATTTAGGGAAATATAGTAAGAAGACACATTCCAGGTCATTAATGAAAAACTTGAGTCCAAGCAGCACTAGATAAATTCTGTTAGGAACGTATATGTATTTGCTATAATGAAGGCCAAGGACCAAGCCATCCTCTTTTAAGGACTTCAAAACTTTTTAAACATTTTAGTTGTAAAACTTCCTGTGTTAGATCCAGCTTCCTCCCAAGAATTTTCAGTCATCATAATATTTTTACATCTACATTCTTGATGAAAAGGGGCACTGGGACAATTATTCCAATAACTCAGGCCATGGAATTTTTGTCTGAAATAATCAAACGGTATTGGAAAAGGAAAAGATTCCATTTTGGGGAAGTTAAGAGATCTCATTTCTATCTGTGAGTGTGAGTGAGTGAGTGTGTGTGTGTGTGTGTGTGTGTGTGTGTGTGTGTGTGTGTGTTGGAAAGGGGGCAAGGAGTATTATCCAGGTCTTAGAGTTTTGGAGTCAGACTGGGTTTGGGTTTGTGTCTGTGCAGTAGAGAGAATAATTCTTCCCCCTCTCACACTCCCACACACAAAGATGAACACATTCTAATCTCTAGAATCTGTGAATATATTACCCTACGAGACAAAAAGAACTTTGCAGACGTGAGTAAATTAAAAATCTTGAGATGGAGAGGTTATTTTAGATTATCTGAGAGGGACTTATCTAATCACAAGGGTCCTTATAAGGGAAAGATGAGGGAAGGGGGTCAGAGACAGAGAAGGAGATGTGATGATGGAAACAGAGATCGGAGAGAGATGAGAGATTTGAAGATATTATGCTGCTGGCTTTGAAGATGGAGAAAGGGGCCAGGAGCCAAGGAATGCAGGCAGCATTCAGAAGCTGGAAAAGACAGGGGAATAAATTCTCCCCTAGAGCTTCCAAAAGGAACTGGCCTTGCCAACCTATTTAAACTTTGATTCCTGGACTGTAAAACAATGCATCTGTGTTGTTTCAAGCCATGAGTTTTGTGTTAATTTCTTACAGCAGCAATAGGAAACAAGTATACTCTGCTTTAGCATTTAATAAACAGTAACTTACTCTTGGACAAGTTACTTAATGAGAATAAGCCTCGGTTTGTGCATCTATAAAAGGTAATGATATTATTACTTATTTTATAGGGTTATACAGTGAGGACCATCTCTGCCTCTGATATTGTGATTGTAGGTCCTATCTTCAACATCTCTGTATTTTCGAATTCTCATCTGTCAAGTATGACTTTAGGCCTGTCTTAGTCATCTTCATCTGTTTTAACAAACCACCACAATCTGGGTGGCTTAAAGAATGGAAATTTATTTTTCACAGTCCTGGAGGCTCGGAAGTCTGAGATCGAGGTGCCAACATTGTGGAGTTCTGGTGAGAACTCTCTTCCTGGATTGCAGATGGTAGTGTCCTCACATAGCAGACACACACAGAGCTGTAGTCTCCTCTTCTTACAAAGACACCAGTCCTATCATAAGGACTCTATTCTCATGACCTTGTAATACCATCCATTTGTATTAAGGTTTCAACACATGAATTTTGGGGGGAAAACAACATGCGGTCCGCAAAAAGGCCATAACTTCTTCTTGGAGTGGTTGTTAGAGGATCAAATAAATGAATAACGTAAACCAGAATATTTAAGTTGAGATTCAGTTAAGTAAGAGTGATTTTTTTTTCATTTATTTTTTTATTTAAGTATAGTTGGTATACAGTCTTATACTGATTATTATATTAGTTGCAGGTGTACGATATAGTGATTTGACATTTTTATACCTTACAATGTGATCATCCCACTAATTCTAGTAATCACCTGTCACCGTGTAAACTTATCATAATATTATTGACTATATTCCCCTTCCCCTTTTCATCCATCCTCTCACCCCCTTCCTTCTGGTAACCATCCCTCTGGTCTCTGTTTCTGAGTCTTGATTTTTTGTTTGTTTACTTGTTTTGTTTTTAGATTCTACATATAAATGAAGCCATATAGTATTTGTCTTTATCTGCCTGTTTCATTTAGCATAATACCCTCCAGGTCCATCCATGTTGTCACAAATGGCAAGATTTCATTCTTTTTTGTTGCTGTGTAATATTCCATTATATATACCACATCTTCTTTATCTATTCATTTATTGATGAACACCTAGGTTGCTTCCATATCTTGGCCATTGTAAATAATGCTGAAATAAACATAGGGGTGCTCATATCTTTCCAAATAAGTATTTTCATTTTATTTAGATAAATACCCAGAAGTGGAATTGCTGGGTCATATGGTATATCTATTTTTAGTTTTTTTGAGGAATCTCCATACTGTTTTCCATAAGGGCTGCACCTGTTTGCAGTCCTACAAATAGTTGCCAAACTTCCCTTTTCTCCACGTTATTTGTTGACTTTTTGATAATAACCATTTTGACAGGAGTGAAGTGGTATCCATTGTGCTTTTGATTTGCATTTTCCTGATGATTAGTGATGCATCTTTTCATATATCTGTGGGTCATCTGTATGTCTTCTTTGGAAGAATAATTCTTTTCAATTTTTTAGGGGGGTAATACCCAGCATGCTTCATTTTCCTCCCACATTTGCCTCCTCTCCAACCTCTGCTTGGATGGCATTTACCATCTCTGCCATAGTCATGAGCTTCTGAGTCTTCCTCCCTCATGGTCCATGAACCCTCGGGGCAGAGCCCTGTCTGATTCTTGTCTGCACCTCCAGAATCTTGTTGTGGGTGTTTTCCTAGAGCTGTAGAAGCCACACAAACCTTCCTGTTCACTCAGTCCCAGGCTTTCTTTATGCTACTGCTGTATGGCTGAAACTATTTTGCTGTAAACCAGTAGTTTTCAACCCTGGTACACATTAAGATCACCTGGGGAGCTTTTAAAAAATTACTGGTGCCCAAGCTCCACCCTGGACCAATTAAATAAGTTCTCTGGGGGTGAGGCCTGGACATCAGTAATTTTTAAAAAGCTCCCCAGGTGATTCCGACATACAGGCAGGGCTGAGAAGTAATCCAACGCTCAGCCAGTCACATCAAACCACTAACTGAACCCAGAGTTCAACATCAGAAGTGAGAGGTCATTTATCTATTTCTCTCACCAAATCTGAAACAGCCCTGGTTCTTAAAGACATATATTCCAACTCTCTTTAAGACAAAGGTAACCATTAGAGTTTGTGCAAACTGGACAAGTGGATGTTCTATAACCAAGGAAAAAGAATAATGGCTCCTGTTTCTGCCAGTTTTTTGAAATGGTATCTGTAAATATAAGTCTAGTTTGCTGAGCAGAGGACGGTAAGCATATACTTGAACAAATAATTTCAGATAATGGGGAGAGCGATATTAAATCTATATTTTTATTCTACTTAAAGAGATACTTATTTCTGTTTCCAAATACGACAATGGTTAACCCTGTCTGCTATGACATTAAGCTACTTGGTAGTTTTCTGTGAGCCCACTGTGATCTGAGCACCACAGCAGCCCTGAGTCAAGATCATGGGGCACTAAGTAGTCTCAGAAGCCACGGTAAGTTAACACAAGGCACACAGGAAGGTGTCCTAGGCCAGCACAGTGTCCTCCTTTACCACTCCCAGGCTGAGCTGAAACAAATCAAATTGCACTCTGCTTTTCTTTTAACATGCAATTTCATTTCAAAACACCTTTTGGTAGTTCTGTTCAGGCAGTGCTGATAGCTGTGACATATTGACACAGCTATAGAAATGAAAGTTGGCTGACTTTCATTAATATCAGAACTGAAACTCTTCTATGAATTCCACAAAAAGTGTGCACAACTATTGGAGAAAACAGTTGTGCCATGGGAGCTGAATGGGCTCATAACAATTCCCATTTTTATTTCCAGGTCTACTGAAATTTGACCAGTGTTCTAGAACAAAG
The DNA here is from genome assembly GCF_000325575.1 of Pteropus alecto. Lineage (NCBI taxonomy): Eukaryota > Metazoa > Chordata > Mammalia > Chiroptera > Pteropodidae > Pteropus > Pteropus alecto. The sequence continues at coordinate 22,196,802 of NW_006442107.1, read as the reverse complement.
TATATTATTAAAAGCTAAAAAGCTAACTATAGCTTATGGCATACACTTCACCATAGGTCAGTATTCACTATATTCACAGTGGGTTCTTTGTAAAGGGGTTTAAAGATCCATTAAAACAATGTATTTTTATGCTACTGTACATTAATATAAAGGAAGTTTAAAATAAAACTCTAATAACTTCAAGAAAATGCTCAACCTTTAATACCAAGTCATTGAATGATAGCCCCAGGATTGTCATCTCTCCTGATATATGGATCTTTTCTAGCTAGCAGAGGGATATTTATGATAGTCATTAGATACATATGAGTAAATGATACAGATGGCTTGAATGCCAATTAATACACATGAAAATAACCAGTAATATATCTTCTTTGCATAAATGATTATAATTTGACGGTCTTGAAATAATTTTATCCTGTTCTTCTCAGTTCTCTTCTCCCGTTTCTTTTATTTACCTGTGTCACTTGGAACACATGTACATGTCTTTACAACTCACACTCAAAGGCAATTACCATCATTTAAATTTATGTGAAAACAAGGTTAGCTATAGATGTAGAAATTTAAAGGTTCTTATGAATTCTCTCTAATTGACAGTTTCTAGTTTTCTTTACCTATTAAGGTAAATATTTAAGAAGAAACACATTGTTACTATTATATTTTTTCTTTTGCGTATTTCTGTTATATTTATTCTATTTGTTGTACTTTTTATTGTATTCCATTTGCATAATAAAACTTTTCCTTCACAAGTTTTGTAATTGGAAGAAATACATTCTATATTTTGAGATTTCAAATCATGGCTTATGTAAGTTGTGAAAAATTAGTGCAGTTCAAATAACAGGAAACATTTGAAATGTTTTTGATAGGTATTATTTTTAAAAATATGTTTGATTGTGCTTTTATTCTCTGATTGATTTATACCTTTTGCATATTTTCTTAAATTTTTAAGTTATAATTTATACATAATAAAATGCATATACAGCAAGTGTACCATTTTGCTAGTTTTGATGAATGCACACAGCTGTGTAACAAACACTCCAGTTGAAATACAGAAGATTTCCATCACCCACTAAGTTTCCTCATGCTCCTTTGTAGTTAATTTCCCCACCCTCGACCTCTAGATGCAACCACTGTTCTGGTTTCTATTGCTAGACTTATTTTTGCCTATTCTATAACTTCACATGAATGGGATGAAGTAGCACCTGCTCTTTTAATTTGGCACTTTTGCTCAGTATAATGTTATAATGATGTGAGAGTCATTTGTGTTGTATGTATTATTTATTTGGTCCTATTTATTCCTGAGTGTTATTCCATTCCATTAACCTGTTGATGGGTTGTTTCTAGTTTGTGGCCATTATAAATAAAGCTGCTATGAAAACTCTCATACAAATCTTTTGAAGGACAGAGTCAACATCTAAGTGTTACATACCTAAAGTAACATATTTTATATGGAGAAATCAAATCAAGATATTTATATATCCTAACCACAAACTCCCATACATATCAAAATCTAAAGGAAGTAGATAGACACATGAGTATGTGGTGGGATGCTGACCAAAATAATATCCTAGCTCTTCCAGAACTACTTATATACCTTACTTCGTACTTTTCATATAAGCAGAGTTGACTTATTTTTTTCTATTTCTTTTTTTTTTTTAAGCAGAAAAATATCAGGATATTTCCAATATCAGGATAGAAAGATAAAATTTTGGTTTCATGTCTGTCATATTTTTTATCTGATTTCTCAAGAGAGGTAGAGGGTGTTGTTTTTTAGCCTCTCCATACCTCACTGAATATTGAGCTCATTTCTTGCCCCTATATGGCCTTAAAACCTATCTGATACATTTGCTTGATGGACTCATATTGAATTACTCCAATAGCATTATGTAGCCTAAATATATAAAGTGGTAGTTGCATTACATGGTAGAAAAGTTGAAAATTAAAATGAAATATCCTCAAAGATCTATGGCCCAGATTAAATATTACCCCTATTGTCATCTCACATACAGAACAGAGGACCTGAGTGTAATCTGTTTTTATAGATTAAAAAGTCAAAGACACAGGGAAGGTTATCCAATGAATTTCTGGCAGAGGCAAGCTGGACTATCCTATATTTTACAGCTCACAGTAATGGCTGCATCCCCACAAATGTATTTATGGGACTTTTGGTAGAGAAACCACAGAAAAGGAATTTATATTCTCCCAAAGAAAGCTTGAAATTGGCCTGGGTTTTCCAGATCTGGAAGGTCAGCTGAGTCCAGCTAAGGCCTGAGCTTACAAACCACTTTCGTGGTAATTTAAAGAGCAAGACAGTCAAATGGCTCATCTAATTAGGGAATCTTTATAGAATATTTTCAGCCAATTACGGTGTTGCTAAATGATGCCATAGAAAGGCATAGAGGAAGGACTGTGTTCCCCTTTTTCTGTGTGGTCATTTACACGTGGTAATTTCATATCTTTTCATATCTGCGGCACTGCCACATTCAGCACTGTTTCCAGAATGTTAGCTCTGAAATGACGCCATTGCTCCAAGGCCAGTCTGTGAAATTGTTAGGGTGAAGGACTGGCTTTGGTCGGCAGTCACTTTCTTGTCACAGTCTGGCACATCTTTAGGTTGAAAGATCTCTCTAATGCTGGATACCCACTAGTAGCTTTAATGTGATCCTGGGTAGACGTGCTGGGAGTCTCCATTGTGCCTCTCCAAATGGCAAGGGGAGCTTGGAAGAGAGTCACAGTCCCAAATGCTGCCGCCCTATCTATCCTTGTGTCGATATTTCTGTATCAAATTCTCCATAGTGCCACTATCTTTTAAATCCTTGGTACCAGAAGGGGCACATTTTAAATTTTTCTCATTTTCAATGAACTTGATCTCAGCATTCCCAGCCAAACATCCTCGCCACTTTCCTGGATACTCTAAATAACACGAATTCCAGGCAAAGAGTGAAAGAACAACTTTGGCTTGAAAAACGTGGAAGGTTTGATCTGTGATTGAGGTGAGGTGAAGTGGCAATGTTTTGTTTTGTTTACTTACCTCCTCTTTTTCTTTTACTCTCCATCACAAAAGCTGCTGATCCAGCTTAGGCAAATATTTGGTCATCTCTGATCTTTTCTCATTTCCACCTAACAAGCTCTGTTTTGTGATTCCAGTTCTCTGCCTATGCACAAATTTATTCCTTTGGACTCATTCCTGAAAAGTAGCCTGTGTGTGTTAAAACCACAAAACGGAGCTCATAATGATTTTGCTGCTGCCTTATCCATACCTCTAGCTGCAGGCAAGGCATTGAAAACCAATGAAATCAGGCAGCTTTCCACAACACAGAAATTAAGATGTCGGAACGTTAACAGAGACCCGCAGATGGAAGAACAACAGCACCTGTTCGTTGTTGGAGAGAAAACACTGTCTTTATGCTTCTTTGACAAATAAAAACTGTGTGTCTGTCTGGTGATGACCTAGGACACTGTGAGTGCACAATCAAGCAGAATCTACTAGCGTAATCTTTAACACAGAGCTTGCAAGGAAATTTCCAGTGTTCCTCCTCCTTTATCAAGTTTGCAGACTCTAGCAGTGAAGGCCCTTTTGCCTTTCTGGTGCTGTTTACAAGCTGAAAATGCTTCTAGAGGCCAAAATCCCAACTTTCAAATAAGGTGTGAAATGCTGTTTCTAACTTGAGGCTTTCTTTCAACTGCCTTTCTCTTCAAGGAATAATGACTCCCTTCAAGAAGGCTCTGGCAGGGAAAGTGATGGAGAGAAGTAGATCCTTCTCCCTCACAGAGGAAATTGAAATTAGCTTAATTAGATTTTCTGAGCGCTTAGATACCACGGTGATAGACACCATCTAAATATACAGACAGATAGGAGAAGAGCACAGATGTTGTGTGAGACCACTGATTTAGTTCCAAGTCAATACTCTTAATTAACTGCAAACTGTTTAAATATATAACATTCCCAACATGCAGCCAGTAACACCTTTATAGAACTCTTCACGTGAGTACCTTAAAGTAGAAAGTGAAATAGCAATCACATCCAAAAGTACAAAACTGTAATAAAAATTATTTATATTTAATGTAGATACACTGCCTCTGATTCCAGGACCCCTAATGGTATTACACACTTAGTAGATAATCATCTCTTGTTCAAAATAGTAATACAGCCATCAGTGAAGAGCAAACAAACAAAAAAACAGCTGCCATCTAAAAGATACCAATTATCCTGTATAGATAGAGAGTTTTGGTTTTTGTTCTGTTTGTTTAATGAGCACCTGATCTAAGTAGAATTCATCTGATTCCTGGTTCGTGCTTGTATATTGTGGTATTTGTTGTAGGCTGAGCTCCTGGTCCAAAGTGGAGGTTGGAGGGGAGGCTTACTCCTCACTTAAAGAAGTGACAGTATGTAGAGCCTAAGCATAAAGCAAGCCTTAAAAGAAAAGCAAAATGCTTTGTGGTTGTCAAGCCACATCCACTTGTATTTGGGAGCCTCTTGTTGAAAATTTCCAAGGCCGCTGGTGATACTCACAGTTGGCATGTTCTTTTTTCTAGAAGTTGAAACAAAGTGATTTGCTTGTAGTTTATTCACTTACCGGTCATACAAGAAAACTCTGCTTAGTAAATATGGTACCCCCACGTTTCCAAAAAACGACTAATAAGCCTATAAGAAAATAAATAAATGAAGGTCCTAGCTCCTGAAGGGACATACCCTGTGATTAGGATGATGAGAAATTAAATGAAAGCAGTAAATACTTGTGAATGCAAAACGGACAGATTAATTGTATGATTTCAGTAGCAGTTTGATTTTTTATTTAGTGATATAGCAAATATTTATTCTGCGTTAAAACCTGGACCACAGTAAACAATGGTTTTACCTATCCTCATGGAGTTTACAGTACCACACACACACAAAAATAAAGATAAAGATTAAAGATATAAACACAGAATTTCTACTAATGATGATAGAGTAGAATGGTTACATGAACCCTCCCACAGATGATAATTATAAAATCTGCATAAAGTGTTTTTAAAAAATTATTTAGAGGAATGGGAAAACATTTAAAAGCATACAGAAGCCAAAGGAGAGTTTAATGTAGAAAACTGAAACTGGAAGAGGTAAGAATTGGGAGTTTGCAGTTAACTGTCTTGCCTGACCTCCCTGGCTAGAGCAAAAGAAGACAGTACACCTTACAGGCTCAAGGTACCAGATAAAGGAGCACAGGGGAAACGTTAAGGGGGAACTCTGTAAGCAAGAGAATGACAAAAGGATTAAAACTCAAAAATCTGAGTACAAATTTTGCTGAAGTCACTGGTTGACCACTAAAGTATGCATCTGTGGGGAAGAATCTGACAGAGGCATCAAAAATGCAACAATGGTCAGAAAGGAATCTAGCCTTTAAAGATAGAGCTGTACCACATGAGTTCTCGGAATTTACCAAGGGTGAATCTAAATATTAAGCAGCTGGAAGTCAGAAGAACTAAATGGAGATATCAATAACTACATACCATAGGAAAGACAGAGTTTTCAATTTCACTCCAAGTATATTAACAGCCTAGGAAAACAGCATCATCAACAGCAACAATGAAAACAATAACAAAACAAAAATATTCAGAATATGACAGAATTCAGTCATTACATCGTATTTTCTACATTGTCCACTTTTCAAACAAAAATTACTAAATGTGCAAAGAAACAAAACTGTGACTCATAGGAAAAACAAAAAGTCAATTAAAATTGACCCTAATTGGGCCCAGATGTTGACTCAATTAGGTTTCAAACCAGCTAATATAAATGTTCAAAGAATTCAAGGAAAATGGCCTTAATGAGCAGTTAGGAAATCTCGACAGAGAAATGACAACTATAAAAATGAAAATTCTAAAGCTGAAAAGCACAGGAGCTGAGATGAGAAATTCACTGGATGTATTTAAAGGCAGATTACAATGTCAGGAGAAAGAATCAGCGAATTTAAAAAGCGTTAATAGGAATTATCAAATCTGAAGAACAAAGAGATAAAGAATTGAAGAATAATGAACAGAGAATCAGAGAAGTATGGGATACTATCAAGATATACAAAATAGAAAGTGGAATGATGTCAAAAAGAAAAATAAGAAATTAGAATGATGTCAACTTGGAATGATAGACAAGGAGAGAAGAGAAAGAAGCAGAAAACATTTTTAAAGAAATAATGGCCGAAAACTTCAAATTTTCTGGAAAACATTAACTTACAACTCCAGGAAATTCAGTAAACCCTAGGAAGGATAAACCATCATAGTCAGAGTATTGAAAGTCAAAGATAAAGAGACAATCTTTAAAGCAGCCAGAGAAAACTGACATGCTACATATAAGAAAATGATAATGTGATTAATTGCCAATTCCACATCAAAATAATGAAAGCTATAAGAAATTAGAATAGCATTTTCAACTGCTGGAGAGAGAAAAAATACTGGCGACCAAGAATTATATATCTGAATAATTCGTCTCTCATAAGAATGAAAGCAAAATTAAGGCATTGCCTGATAAACAAAACTAAGATATTCCATTGTCAGCCGAACTGTGCTATTAGAAATACTAAAAGAAGTTTCTGAGGATAAAGGGAAATGACATCAGATGGCTACTCAGATTTACCAGGAGAAATGATGAGCACCAGAAATGGTACATGTGTGGATACACAAAAATATCTAAATATATACACACATGATACATTTTTTCTATTCTTCTCTAATTTCTTTAAAAGACATGGCAGTTTAAGCAAAATTGATGAAACTATATTGTTAAGTTGATAACATACATTGATATCATTCATATGACAACAATTCATATGACAACACTAAGAATGGTGGGAGGGTCAGGGCAATGAATATATACTGTTGCAAGGTTACTATGCTTTACTTGCAGTAATTCAATATGAATTCTAAATAAATTAGGCTAAGTTAAAGATATATGCTGCAACCTCTAGAACAACCACTATAAATATGCAAGAATTAGCTTGATAACTAGCAAGCCAACAGAGGAATTAAAACAAAATGTTAAAAAAATATTTGATTAACACAAATAAAAGTAGGAGAGGAGGAACCCACAAAGAAAAGAAATAGAAAAATGGCAAACCTAAAGTCAACTATTTCGATAAATGCACCAAATTTAAACTGATGAAATATTCTGATCAAAAGGCATGAGTATCAGATTGAATAAAAAAGCAAGAACCAATTATTTGCTGTCCATAAGAGATACTCTTTAAATACATAGGAACAAATAGATTAACAGTAAATTGATTGAAAAAGATATACCATGCTAACCGTAAGCACAAGAAAATGGGAGAGGTTACATTAATAGGAGACAAAATAGACTTCAAAATAAAGTATATTCCTAGAGATAAAAAGGGAAACTTCATAATTGCAAAATATCAAGAAAATATAACAATTCGAATATTTATGCAAATAATAACAGAGCTTCAATATATTCAAGTAAAAATCAACAAAGAAATAGACAAATCCACACTCATGATTAGAGACTTTTAACACAATTTTCAATAATTGATAGACTAATTGAACAAAAAGAAAGAAAGAAAGAAAGAAAGAAAGAAAGAAAGAAAGAAAGAAAGAAAGAAAGAAAGAAAGAAAGAAAGAAAAAAGAGAGAAAGAAAGAAAGAAAAAGGAAGGAAGGAAGGAAGGAAGGAAGAGAAAGGAGAGAGGGAGGAAGGGAGGGAGGGAGGAAGAAACTTCTAAGGATCTAGAAATGCTAAATGAAACTGCCAAACACTTTTACGTAATTGTGATTTATACAAGAGTATAACCAACAAATGCAGCATATACATTCTTTTAAATTTAGATAGCAGATTTACAGAGGTAGAGGATACACTGATCAAAACAAATCAATATATTCAAAAGATTGCAATCTTACAGAGTGCTTTTTTCCTACAATGAAATTTAATTATAACTCAACAATACAATTTTTAAAAAACTCCAGAATTTTGAAATTACATAATTTGCTTAACAAATTAAATAATCCATGGGGCAAAGTAGACATCATGAGGAAAATTTTAAAATATCCCAAACTAATAACGAAGCACAACATATCAAAATTTGCTAAGAGCAACCGGAATGCTGCTTAGAGAACAGTTTATAGCTTATAAACTGTTTGAATGCTTATAATAGGAAAATATAAAATTAACGACTAAGTCTTCCATTTTAGGAAGTTAGAAAATGAAGAGCAAATTATACACAGGATAAGTAGAAGGAAGAAATAATAAAAATTAGAGTGAAAAAGTCAAAATAGTAGAAACAACAGAAAAACACAACAAAACAAAAAGCTACTTCTTTGAAAAAATCAATAAAATTAATAGTTTAGATAGACCGATGAAGAAAAAAATGAGAAAACATAAATTACCAATATCAAAAGCAAAAGAGGAGATATCCCTACAGGCCCTACAAACATTACAATTATAACAAAAATATAATAAACAATTTTATGCCAATAATTTAAACAGTGTAGATGAAGTGGACAAATTCCTTGAAAGACACAAATTTCCAGAATGGAGATAAGTAGAAAACATGAATAGCCCTATGTCTACTAAAACATTTTTTAAATTAACTATAGAAACCTTCCCACAAGGAAAGTTTCACTGATGAGTTCTGCCACACATTTGAGAAAGAACTGATACAAATTTACATAAACTCTTGCAAAAAATACTTTCCGACTCATTTTTATTTTTATTTTTTGGCCAGTATCACTCTGGTACTAAAACAAGACTGTAAACTTTACAAGAAAAGGAAACTACAAATCAATATTCCTAAGAATATAGAAGCAAAACAGTCCACAAGTAATTAGAATACCACTGAGTATTAAAAAAAAGAAATAGAAATATCTGTCTTAACTCATGGGCAGCTCAAGTAAGTACATTGAAGCTGGACTCTGAAGGAGAAGAGATGCTGGTTAGATGAGGAAGGGTGAGGAAAGAACATTCCAGACAAAAGGAACACCAAGTGCAAAATCCCTGAGGAGAGGAGGAGGGTATTTATAAATATATATATTGGAAATATGTATATATATATATAATATATATATATATTATACATATATTAGAAAGGAGGAAATATGTCTTCATTGATGATTCTA
>NW_006442107.1:22180034-22187345 GCF_000325575.1 Pteropus alecto | reverse complement strand
TCTTTTGGCTTATTCTAACGTGTGTGTGTGTGTGTGTGTGTGTGTGTGTGTGTGTGTGTGTGTGTGATATTGGAAATATGTATATATATATATAATATATATATATATTATACATATATTAGAAAGGAGGAAATATGTCTTCATTTGATGATTCTATGATCAAGCACACAGAAAATCCAAAAGACTTCACCAAAAATAAATTACTAGATCTAATCAATAAATTTATCAAGATCAAAGGATTCAAGGTTAACATACAAAACCAACTGCATCCACACATGCCAGCAATGGATAACTGAAAAATAAAATAAAATTACAATTCTATTTTACCATAGCATCTGAACATGAAATACTTAGGAATAAACATAACAAAATATATGCAGAGCTCTTCTATCTTTTTATTTATTGAACTCTTGCATGCAATTTCACACGTTAATTATAGTACTTTGTTATAGTAAATTGTTTATTTGTAGTAATTCTGGGGCAAAGATGCCATCTTATTATCATCTTATCAGTGCCTAGCACAGAGCCTATCTAAATGAATTAATAAACATCTATGCATATATAATCCTAAAAATGAAACATACATAAATGAAAGAAAGTTTTAAAAATAAAAAAAAAATAATATAGAGAATATATCATTTCTTTTGTTGACAATATTTGGGATTGTTTCCTTTCAACCTCCTTTTTTTCTATAGGTAGAGTTTTAGACTTCTTCTTAACCTATTATTCATACAGTAGAGTTTGTATAATAATGGTCGAATTTCTACCTTATTCATGTTGAAACTTCCTCTAGTTACAATCTGCTGTTTTGATTTATGGAAACAAAATAAAATGTAGCCAGCTACCAGAAACTGGAAGGAAACTGCCTCATCATAGAAACGGTGAGTCGGTGTTTAATGCAATCACCGGGCTAGTTCCCCGACGTCAACCCTTGGCCTCGCATTCACATGTGTTGTATTGACTTGGAGAGGGTTTGATCCAGGTTTTCTTTTGTAATACTCTGGCATACCTACTCTTTCAACTCAGTCCTACAAAGACATGTCAAAACCGGAAAGCAGGAGATGAAATGCATGCCCATCATAGGAAAATTGGGGCCATGATCTGAATATCTCCAATATAGATCAAAACTGCCCTAGAAAACAATGCTGTTCCAAAAAAGTACCTAAATTCTAAGTAAAATAAGTTCCTGTCCCAATTCCTTGTGCCTCAAGAAACAATTTAGGTCACAGTAGAAACATGAGGTTCAAAAACAATAAACTCTGTATACTGAGAAAAATAAGATTCAAACAGGGAAGAACTTTTCCAGATAGACCAATACAAGTGTTTGTCAGCCACAATAAAAATGCTCAGCTAACAGTATCAAACATCCAAGAAGGGTCCAAAAGCAGTAATAACACAAATAAAACTCTGGTCGTTAGACACAACAGGCCAATGGGATTGTTGTCTTGGAGCCAAAAACAGAGTAAAATCTAGATGGAAATTTCCTATATAAACTCAGAGATACATGGGCTTTCTGAAGTGGTGCCACAGACAAATACTCATTAGCTGCTGTGAGAAGCAGTCCTCCATAAGGTTTTTCCTTAAAAATTAGATAGTGTAGTTCCAAAATCTGTGCCTGGGGGAAACAAAAGGCAGAAGGGTAAGAGAGAATCACAAAATCGCCTAACAGCCCTTTGCAAAACTCAATCTTCCAGACACTTGAAAGAAGTGGACTGGCTGGGCAGAAATAACTTCTAGGTGACATGTTGTATGTCTTCATTGACGCAAGGAGAAATCAGACAGGAAAAGGAAGGAAAGATTAATTGGATGGAAAGAACCAACTGAAATGAGAGAGAAGTGACTCTTCTGGAAACTAAGGTACTTGCCAGCCATGCGCCAGGTTCCTCCCCTCAGTGAGGGGTTCTTAAGGACCAGCACCCTCAATATACTGCAAGCTCACAGCCTCAGAGCAGCTTTCCCCGCAAGCCTTGAATGTTCTCTTTCAGGTACATGTTATTGGAATTGAAGCTGTTAGTTTTGCTCTCCCCACCAGATCAGAGCAGTCTGTTGCAGCAAATTGTTTATCTGTAATGATTTTAGGGAAAAGACTGTTGCATTCATTGTCCTCCACCAGTGCAGAGCCCAGCTAAATGAATTAACAAATACGTACACGTATATTAACTGAAACTTCAGGAGAAATGTGTCTTTTACCTCTTGTTCTCTAGAGCTCAGTGAGATGCTTGACACATAGCAATCACTCAATATCTTCTAAATGAAATCAAACTTTGAATCATGGTAGGGTTAACTTTAAACACAGTAAATGACACTAACTTGATTTTACAAAATGGACCGGAACCAAAATGAAAAATTATACTGCACACTGTTCCTTGAGCAAGGTCATCTGTCAGGATTTTAGCAAATTGGAAACTCTTTTTAGAACTAAGGCATCTGGATTCAGTCTTGGTAGTAGCCATTCTGACTTGGTGATCCCATTATCCTGCAGCAGCTCACAGGAGCCTGCTTGTGACCCAACACACACCCTATTAGATAAATATAAGCTGTCTCTTGAGTCAGTCTGAAGCAGCCATCACTAGGGACAGACCTCAAGAAAAGATGGGTTGCAACATATCATAACAGCAGATGCTGTCCTTGATTTCACATTTTCCCCAGCCACAAAAAGAGAATTAGAGTTCTTTACTATAGCTAACTCTAAAGAAGAGAGAATTTTTAGAAGAATAGGAAAGAAAACTTAGTGGCAAATTTTCAGAACCAGGAAAGAATAAGAAAATAGGTGATCCGCCCCATAGATGTGTCTTTGTAAAAGAAGAGTTCGAGGTACTGAAAAGGCTTACAGTGTAAAAAAGATTCTTTCTCAGTAGAAAATGAAGCTGCACGCACATAGAGCCTTGAACAAGTGGAGAAGAGCAGAATTGTCGATACGAGAGACTTGGACCAGCTCTGAAGTGCTGGTTTCCTCAGCCTCCAAAGTGGCCTTGGGGACAGTTAAATCTCAAGGAAAATGCAAGAGGTAGCAACTCCAGGTCTCACCTCAGTTCTACTTTCTAATGTTATTCGACCTCTTTTGATGGTTTGTTCAAGCATCCCCTTGAGTGGACTGAGGACCCTCGGAGTCATTGCCCTGACCTGCCTACCAGCCACTCCCACCACCAGGGGCTCCACTCCCATCAATGGCAGCTGCATTTCTGCAATGGCCCACATCTGTTCAGCTCCTACATTTCTACTGGAACCCCTGCTCTTGTTGCCTCTAGTGGAAGGACATTTTTTTCTCCCAGATTGATAGTCTTCTCAACAGACCTGAAGTTTTCTTATTGGTAGGCGAATGTGGTTTGTTTAGCTTTCTAATGTGAGTCTTTATTTTTAGCTTTCCATTGTCCTTTCTTGAAAAACTCATTTCAGATGCTAGTCCATGGTCTCATTGGGACTCTTGCTCTAAGCTGTATTATCAGCCTGCTTCCCAGGCCTCCACTCTCTGTCATCAAGTATCAAACATGTTCTTCGAGTTCTCCCTGCTTCAGGGTGGTCCTTTCTAAGTACCTCTTTTCCCTCCACATTTTTTCCTTCTTTCTTATTTTCTGATACTAATATTTAGTCTGATCTAAATTCTTCTTTATTATTTATCCCAGGGGAAGAAATGGGATATAGCTGGCACATGTAACCACCGCCTCTCCCTCCTCTGGCCCTGGCAGAAGTTGTTCTTCAATCGTGGTCTGAAGGCATCCTTCTTCCCCACTCAGCCAGTCCATTCCTGCCAGGCAAGAAGGCTCACCGCATGGAACTTCTTTGTCATTCCTTGCATGGAACTTCTTTGTCATTCCTTGCATAGGTGCTCTATAGCTCAGTGTTCCTAAGATGGATTTGCAGCTTAGGGGCCATCCCCTTGAGCAAAAAGAAGCTTTCTTATCTCCTTGGTTATTTGCAGGAGAAATTAAGGGAGAATCGAGGGAATAACAACGTTAGTTTTATGAACAGCCAACTAGGCTATAGGTCTGAGATGCTTAAGGATGAACCTGTTTGGAGAAAGGGAAATGTAGGTGATCACCAAAGCCCTTTCCTCGGAAAGACACATTGCTAAGAAAGGCAGAAACACACAAAGAGTTTGTTCACATTCATTCTGCCTGGCCTGTTTTTACTATCCAGCTGAAATTTCTCAACTAGTCATATTAGGGCAATGATAGGACTGGCTTCACACATTGTGGAGGTGCCTGCAAAATTATGTGATTTAGAAAATTATGGAAGGCGTTTAGAGATTATTGAGTCCAAATTTAGAAGACCCTGAAGCTCAGATAGGTGAAGTGGCCTGTTATAGAATTTTAAAACCAAGTAGTAGCAGAGCCGGGCCTGAGACAAAGCTGTGATCTTATGGTCAGGTGCATCTCACTGGGCTGAATTGTCTTCCTCTGCGAACCCACGAAAGGTCTCTGTCTTATGTTTCCCTTCTGCTTTCTGGTGTCAGACGTTCTTCAATGAAGGACACATCTGTGAGGGAGAAAGTTGGTGGAGACAAAGAAAAACACTACCCATTGTACATTTATGTTGATAAATGATCCTGAAAATTGAAAAATAAAATGAGATTGAGTTTGATTTTCTTGAATGGAAAGAGAAATAAAACCCTAGCCAACAGCCTTTTCAGATTAAAAAAGATTCGACATAAGAAAGATAAGATACAAGAATGATTATACACGTGAAGACCACCAATTGGTACCTTATGTGCTAACATGGAAAGTGTAGACCAAGAGTCTGAGCTTCCTTCACCAACATGTGGACTCCTCGAGGAAAGACCGGGTGCCCCATATGGTAATGCACAAGAAGAGGACAATACAGTAATCCAGAATACAGTAACCCTGGTTCTCTTTCTCCATCTGCTTCAAAGGAATTTTCTATATGATGCTTTGGGGAGATAAAGTGGACACTGGCTATACTATAACCAAAATGTATCAACATCGTCTATATTTAAATAAAACTTCTTCTCACCAGTGATCTAATTTCTTGGTTGAAACCACAACACAAATACAAATGTTTCAGGGTTTCTTGCTGGTTCTTCCCTTTTGGGGATGAAAGGGAGAACATGAAGAAAATTACCTGGGTAAATTCAGGTCAAAAGTAATCCTATCTTTAGCTTCGCATGAGGGAATTCACAGGGAAGGTGTTTATTCTGTTCTTCTTGAAAGAGCTAGACAATTTACTGACTTTTCTAATGAAGATTTAAGTGCCAAAGGCCCATCTGACATCTCTTCCCTGGACCACTACATCTTTCTTAAACACCCTGGGGCACCAGCACTTCCAAAAGTAGTTATGCTGCCCCTCCACTTTAATTTTCCTCTCCACAATTTTCTTCTCATGCCCTATAGCATTTAGCCTTAGGAACATGCACTCATGTGCACACACACACACGGATATACACACATACAAGTATGCATGCACACACACATGCACACGACATTTATGTGTATGTACACACATGTATATATACACACACGCACATCCCCATACTTCTGCACCTGCCACGATCTTCAAGGTCTTCTGGTCTCTCTCAGACTATCCCGAAGCCCCTCACTGGCTTTCAAAGCTCTGGCAAGTCACTTTTCCCCACAAATTCTAGTTTCTCGGGGCTTTTAGGCATCCTGTAAATGTAATGATATACTCTCTGTTACTGCAATAATGATAATAATTTATATATACAGTAGCTTTTTATCCATGAGTGCTCTAACATTGACATATGCCATGAGAGCACAGAGCAAAGCACTAGCCTCTCCCTCCAGTGGACCTGCCTTTGCATGGAAGACATCACAGATCTCTCATTCTTCATGGCAACACCTCATAAACATTTCAGGCAGGAAGTAAGGAAATCTGTCCAGTCAAAACTGCAGAAAGGAATTAGGTAATATAACACTTTTTCTTTCTCTTCTCCAGAAACTCTGCACTGATTCTCAGAATGATTGGCCCCCCAATAGTCCCCCTGAGTTGTAACTTTTTGCCTGGGGATTACATATTTCCTGGAGCAGTGAATTTTCTTCTTCCCTTGTCTTATATCCATCAGTATTCTATTTTTTTTTAGAGCATAAAATAAAAATATCTGTATGGCTAGGCTATCAGCCCTTCACATGAAGAGTGTGATGATTCTATATTTGTTTGTCTGTGATGGAAAGATTTCCCAGACATACACTTCCTGTATAAAAGGCAGCATGACCAGTAACCCAAAAATTAAAAAGAAGGAGGAGAAGAAAAAGAGAAAGTAGAAGATCAGGATGAGGAAGAAGGAGGCGCTAGCTAGTTTTCTCAAGAAAATATCATCATGGGGGAAGAAAAGCACAAGCTGGGGACAGATCTGGTTTTAGATTCTGCCTTTGTGAAACTTGGATCAGATTATATACCAAGCTTCAATTTTCTTCTTAGTAAATGAAGATAAGAATACACACTCTATATGGTTATTATGAAGATTAAACAATAATTGAGAAGTGACTGGCACAGAGTAGGCACTCTTATTTCCTGCAAATTTTGAAAACGGAGATGCTTTGTGCTAATGGAGAAGCTAAAAGATGGTAGGCACTTTATATTTATTTTCTCTTTGACATGTTCTAACCTGCTATTGAACTCGATCTATTGCATTTAATTATCCACGCATTCACTCTCTCCACCATTCCTGACTGTCTGCTGTTCAGTGTCAGTCATCATGCTAGGAACCAGGGATCTCTGTCTGAGTGGGAAAGAACCCCCTGCCACAGGAGCTTCAGGCTAGAGAGGGAGTGAGAAAGAGGCAGTTCATATGGCATGTGAACAAGAGTGAAGCCTGGGATGTCATGGTGCACATAGAGGGGATACCTAACTCAGTCTCAGGCACTTGGGAAGGGAAGAGTCCAACTTTGCCTTGGTTTTCTTTTTATACCTTTAAATCTGCACCCAAGGCAGTTCTTTATATTTCAAGGTTTTTTTAAAAAAAATTATTATTTATGAAAGGCAGAGAGTCTAAAAAAGCACAGCAGTAGTTCAAATTTTAGCTGAAAAATGGCTTGAGAAGAAAATAACCAGATGACCAATCCTAGTAACCAATTCATCTTCTCAAAATAAGCTGATCTTGATGAACCTCCCAAGAAGCTCTAAAAAGGTCCAGGTCCTAATTAAACCCAACCATTATTCACCTGTTAGAGTCATTAACTTAAGGTGAGCCAGCTGGGAGACATTCATCTTCTAAGACAAGGATAAGCACCTACGTGATGGGTGTGACCATGAGGTACCAAGAGTAATTATGGTGGTACGGCACCTTTCCCAACCAGATGTAGCTGCTCTTGCCCTCTCTTTTCTCAGTCTCTATTT
>NW_006442107.1:22085594-22179994 GCF_000325575.1 Pteropus alecto | reverse complement strand
TGCCTAGAGCCTGCAAATAGTACCAAGGGGCACAAACCATTCTGTAAGCACTCACTTCTAAATAGATTGTTGACTTCTATCTTAAAATATTATCATAGCCTTTCTCGGTGAGCATGAAACCAAGAAAATGTTGGTGCGATGCCAGGGAATAGAACAATAAGCACAGTGTAAACCTGGAGTATCCCTTTAAAGAAAAGAAAATGCACATGTCATGGGAGCTTATCCCATTGACTTTAAGAGCAAGCACAGTAACGTTCAACATTCATTCAACAAACATCTCACTGAGCATTTGTTTGGCAAATCTTTTCTGGGCCCTTGGGATGTGGATATATTAAACATAGGCCCAAATCTGTTGGGGAAGCACAGTGTAAACCTGGAGTATCCCTTTAAAGAAAAGAAAATGCACATGTCATGGGAGCTTATCCCATTGACTTTAAGAGCAAGCACAGTAACGTTCAACATTCATTCAACAAACATCTCACTGAGCATTTGTTTGGCAAATCTTTTCTGGGCCCTTGGGATGTGGATATATTAAACATAGGCCCAAATCTGTTGGGGAGAGAGACATAAAAATAAATAATTTAAATGCAATTTGCTTGAATCCACCATGGAGGGAAAAGGGGAATGGATAGAGTGGTCATCTAAAACTTTTTCTTTAAAGTTACTCTCACTGATTTTTTTTTTATGTGGCCTTGGATAAGTCACTTGAAATTGTGTCCCTATAAAATATGGACAATAATAACTAGTCATACTTGAGTTAAGGAAATTTTGTAATAATGAATATGAAAATATTTTTTAGGAGGAAAGTGACAAGTCCAAGATATTGTTGTTGCTATTCTGTCAATTTGCAAAGACTAATTTATCCATAAAATTCTGGTATATACTTCAACTATCTTTAGCAAACAGGTTTTCTTCCTATTATTCTTGCCTACCAATATCTGTTGTCTTTCATGCCAACTAGGAGAGTCATTCCAACAATGCGTATAAAGTGGGGCTTCTGTGTATACCACACACTGCTAGGCCTTGGAATAGAATAGGGAATGAGATAGATGCAGTATTTATAAATGAAATGTCTCTTTACCAATTATGAATGTAGACCGTGCCATTCTATATGTTGTGTTTTCTTTGGTGTTTTGTGTTTTCTTTTAAAAAGCATGTTTGGGGCTGCAATACAGAGGAAGAGGGGCATGAAGCACACACAGGCCTGAGTTTCATCTTCCTCTGAGTAAGAAACTGAAAGGGAATTGAGCTGAGCTGAGGGCTTGGGAAATATATTCATGACTGTGGCTGTGCCTTATCTTTGTGGGCAGGGCACAGGGCCAATAGCACCCTTGTAGGTTACAGTGGAATTCCCCTTGAAAGAAATGGACATTCCACTGGGAATCATTCTGGGAAGAGATGTATCCTAGGACAGGAAATTAAGTTATAGGCGGTGGGGCTCAGAGTGGAATAAGGAGAAAAACATCCTCCTTGTTCTGCAGCCTGAAGGTCATGTGAGGGAGAGGCCCGCAGACACAACGTACGCTCCTGGCCAGTGTGGACTTATGGTTGTAAAGCAGGGAGACCATTAGTGGACATGGAAGATGGCTCAAGGCCTATGCAATGGCTCCAAGTCACTGTCTGCAGTGCACTCCTTGCCCCCAAATCTACAGGAAATCTCCTTATCTGTTAATAGCCTATGGAGAATGATGGGAAATGGCTATTGTGTGAAATTAAGGAAAAGGTGTGTCCTCCATCGGAAATAGACCGGCCAAGGGGAGGGCAGTGGTCACCTGTGGAGGATACAGTGGCTGCTGAGTGTCAGTTCTTCGAGGCCTGATGAGGACAGGCTTGAGGAGGGGAAGAGAGACATACAGAATCCATTCAGTGCATGCCTGAGCCTCAACCTGAAACAGATGCAGACACTTTGACTAGGGGAGAGTGAGCAGAAGCTTACACCACTGTAATCGAAAATACATAAATACTATACATCTAACAGGTGCAGGTGAACATGATCAGCAAATCAACTTAATTTACAAAGTAAATAAATTAATTAAAAAATAATAAAAACAACTCTGAAAAATGATGTCCCTTTACTTTTCATCTAAGGAGATTTCAAGGAGGAGCTGGATCTGAGAGAAGCTGTGAGGAAAGGGAAGAGGTAAACAGATGCAAAGAGGGAGAAGGAAGAACTTGCGATGAGGACAGCAGAGGAGTATAGGCAGGAGGCTGGGGCAAATCTGGAAACTGTCCCGTGGGCAGTGGAGAGGGGAGGAGGTGGGAGACCAAGCTGCCTGAGCTGGGGAGAGATGACGTTGACTACACAACATAGGGTCAGCCTTTTAAACTGAGGTGACTGGTCTCCACCTCTTGCTCCCTTGGGCTGTCTGGCTGGGACAGTGCAGTGCAAAAAGGACTCAGTTTCTAGGAAATCTGATCTACACAGAAAGCCAATAAGGAAAATTCAAACTCTTAGAAACTCCGCTGATTTCTCATTAACGTGGGTTTGAGTTTATTTGTTTGTTTGTTTGTTTGTTTGTTTTTGGCGAGCCAACCCTTGGTTGACCTCACAGATTGCAAGGACCTTGTCAGCTTACAATCCCTTATTTTTTTATTTTTCACACCTACAGCACCTGGTCTTCCTAGGGGGTCTCCCATCCAAGTACTAACCAGGCCGGATCCTGCTTAGCTTCCAAGATCAGATGGGGTTTGAGTTTAAATTATGTAATTTCTTCAACTCTCCACTTGATTTTGCCTGTAAAACTTACCCTCAGAGGAGTATTCTGGGGATACATGAGGTACAGGAAGAACACCTTGAACTCCTTCAATGAAAGGTAGCATATCAATACAGCCTTCATATAATTAAGATGCTTCAAATTGCCAATACATGTATATTTATAACACCTATTACAATCACTGGATACCTTTTTTTATAAGAAGGCAGGAAAAAAATCTAATGTTTTTCAACCATACTACTTTTGTGCACTTATCATTAACCTTTCCTTCCAAATGTCATTAGCTGCTAATTAAGATGTTGATTTGCAGATTGTATATCTTGCAATAGAAGTGATTTGTGAATGCTTACTAGATGTTTATCAACCTACACCACTCATATTGGTTTAGCAAGAGCCTGGTGCATTTTAATTTACTGAGCAGTTTCCCAATTCTCCACTTATTTCTGCATGTGCATAATGAGAAAAAAATGGTAAGAGAGGAAAAATGGGAAATACTATAAATAGTTTCTAAAGAAAAATGCTATAGGAAAAAGTTATGGCTCTAAGTAGACGCTAAAAGAGCAAACGGGTTGAATTTACTTTCTCTTTTTAATGGGGTATTTTAAGAAATAAAATTTGCGCATTGGTTATGCAAGCAGATGTCTACATGTACCTGTATGGATGTGTGCATATATGAACCAATTATGGAAAAGCAAAGGGAAAACAATGAGTGAACTGTCTTAATTTTCTATAATGCTCTTGTTTTTCAAGGCCGACCTGCTCCTTTGCCAGACTCTTGCCTTTAAGTTTTCACAAAGAAACTTCTTGCTTCTAAGGCTACCCTTAAGTCAAAGAAATAAAAGGATTATTCAGTTACTGCAAAGGATTCAGCAACATAGGGGACACTTCCACAGGACTTTTTAATATAATTTATGAATATTTGCTAGCAACATAATTGTCTTTTCTGCTGACATTTTCAAAGCAACACTGTGATTTGTTGGGTCTCTGGAGAGTCCAACTACAAAACTGATAATTATATTAAATATACATAGACAATAAAGAATGTGTTTACATAACTATACCCATAAATATCTGATTGAACAGTCATTGTTCTCAAACCCCTTTTAAGCAGCTCTCTAAGGATTCTAGTTCTAATGACATGATGGTTTAAAAGATGTTGCTCAGTCTTGTTCCATATTTAATTAACTTTCCTTTTTTAAACTTGTGATGGCAGAGACAATAACAAACGGCTCTGAAAAGAGGGACCGCTTTGAAACATGAGCAAGACCTTGTCAGGCTTTGTGCGACACAGACAGGAGGAGACGGGCGTGTGAGTGGCTGGTCTGGGACCTCTGGCCCTCCCCTGGGATTCTATTATGAGGCCGTTCAGGGCTCTCTAATCCCACACACCTTCTCTTGAACAATCTCAACTGTGCAGCCATGCCCTGTGCACGTGCATGTAAGCAGCTGCATCTCTAATGATTTCTTCCTCTGGAAAAGAAGATGAAAGCAAATCAGAAAACCAAGAAGCCATGGGAGGCAGAGGCAAGGAAGTGTGGTGGAAAAAAACAGGGGACTGGGAGGTCTAGATATTTAGATTCTGGCCTTGGCTCTGCTATTGCTATTCGACCTTGGGTAAGTGTATTCGTTTCCTGTGGTTGCTGTAACAAATGACTGACTTAGTGGTTTAAAACATCACAAATTAATTATCTTACAGTTCTGGATGTCGCTAGTCAGACATGAGCTAAAATCAAGGTGTTGGCAAGGCTGGTTCTTTCTGGAGGCTCGAGAGGAGAATCTGTTTCCTTACTCTTTCTAGTCTTTAGAAGCTACTCACATCCCCTGGTTTGTGGCCCCTTCCTTCAACTGCTGAGCCAGCAACGGCTAGTGGAGTCTTTCTCATGCTACCTGACACTGATCCTCTTGCCTTCCTCTTATAAGGACCCTGTGATTAAATTGGACACATCCAATAATTCAGGGTAATTGCTTCATCTCAAGACCTTTAATTTAATGACATCTGCAAAGGCCCTTTTGCCATGTAAATGAATACATTCACGGGTTCCAGAGACTCAGATGTAGACATCTTTGGCAGCCACTGCTCTGCCCACCTAAGAAAGTCAGTTAACATTATCTGTTACTGAGGGAACCTGTATGAACTAGATTTGTTCATGCAATAAATGAAGACCCAAGTGACACAATCAAAAACAAGCTAGACTCAATCCCTGTCCTGGACAGAGCTTTCGGTATTGAGGGAGAGATAAGCATTAACCAGAAAAAGTAAACATAATTTTTTAGCTATGTTAAGGGCTAAAAAGGAAGCATTAAGTATAAGGACAGTGTTTTACAAAGTGATCCGGCCCAGCTGTAGGTAAGGGGGCAGAAGTAGTCAAAGAAGGCTTCCCTGAGGAGGTGGCAGTGAAGCAGAGAAAAAACAACTTATTTGCAGTTATCCAGCAGAGTGTGTGGGACAGTGGGACTGGTGGAGAGAACTCATGAAGATTTCCAGAGGGAAGAGCCAATGCTCATGCTTAGGCCTTGGGGCGTGGAGTAGAAGAATGCCATTTGCCACTCGTTGGGAGAACTGAAAAGAAGTCCTTAGGGCTAAGAGCATAGAGAGTACAAGAGGAGTGTGCTGAGAGAGGCAATGGGAAGGGAAGTTAACACTTAGCAAGTGATCAGGAGCTCCAAGACGTTTACATGTCACTAGTTTTCATAAGCTAGATACTATTATGACCTTCATTTTGTCGATGATGAAACTGAGGGTCAGATAAGCTAAATGATCTCTCCAATGTCACCCATCTGGTGGAGTCAGGACTTGCAGGGGAGTCGGCGCTCATCATTATGTAACTCCACGTCCCGGGCAGCATTGTAAGACCTTGACATTTAACCCTTATGCTAAGAGCAACTGGGAGCCATGGAGCAATTTTAAACACTTTAGGAAGATTACTTTGTTTAATCAATTGCAAGCATCAGGCCAGAGAGGAAGCAATAGCTCTCAGGTAAAACAACATTGGCTCGGTCTAAACAAAAATAGTACAGATGGTGAGAAATTGAGCAACTCAGTAAATGTTGAAGAGGTAAAATTAGATAAGTCTTGCTAATTGACATGGGGTGGAAGAAAGAAGGAGATGCCAAAGATGAGGGAGATCCAGATCATCTGGAAGGTCCATCAATTCTATTCTTTTAATATAAGGAGCTTATACAAAGCTGTGGACCAGAAAATAAACGTCTGCTAAAGCCCTAAAACCATCAAGGCCTTTCATACATCAATAAGAAAATAAGCTATGAGTAAAAAAGGTTTGAATAGATTTCGAGTTCCCAACAAAAATTCAGCAGAATTTCTCCATGGCAATAATCTTGTAAAAGATGAATCCTGCTTGCCATCATTGCTTTGATTCTGTGTTTGTGCTGAACTCTTTCTAATTGTCATCAATTATGATTCATTTACTTTTAGGTGTCTTGCCTGTCATAATATTATCATTTGTAAGTCTTTCCCTTTGCAGTCAGTGAGAATCTGTTGTGACATCTCAATAAAGCAGGATTCAATCAAGGTGTGAATGAATTGTTAATCTTGTTATAAATAGAAGGTACCATATGTCAGTATGTAAGGGATGGCTTCCTCTTTGTTGAAAACAATGTTAGTGAAACAAAACAAAAGAAGTTTCAGAAAGGGCTGGTTCAGCTCACCAAGCTTCCAATTATATTATAGCCAACAATTCTCTGCAGCTGATTCATATTTCTGAGACAGGTATTCACACATATTTATTTAGAATCACGATTTGGAAGAGAAAATTAGTGTCAAATTTGGACAACAGAGTCCCAGGTATATCCATCCCTCCTGATTTTGACCTGTGGCAGTAGCCTTACAACTCTCTATGTCCTCAAGAGGCAAATCCTATGAGCTATTTCATCAAAACATTGTTTCCTCCTTCTTTGTAGCTCTACATGCAATAGAGATTTTTTTAACTGTGGCTAAATTGGCTGAGTTCCAGTCCAAACCACTTCATGAAAAATATACTCTGAATCTTTTTCTACATGCACACTCTCTGAGCTGTGAGGCTCTCCCTGGCCCATTCTATTCTTGATAACGCATCCAAAATGTGATGCTCAAGTCAGTGTGTGTTTTCTGAGGAGAGCCCATGTTTGCTCAGAGGTCCAGCAAACACCAAAAACGGTATAGCTTAACTTAGCAGCTCATAATCTAGAGCTAGTTCCTCTCTGCTCTTCTGGAGCCCTCCTCACCTCCATCCTCTACCTCAACTCCTAAGCCAATAAAATGTGCTCTACCTTGTTCCACTTCTTTAAGGCCTCACTAAGTGACTAGCTTGTTAGTTCAAAATCAAGTTAATGGATCATAACAGTTCTCCTCAGTGCCCAATGGCATTACTACTAAAATCAATGCAGAAGATTGGAAAAAGCTTGGATTTTGGCATCAGCCACTTTTGGGTGCCAGTCCTGATTCTTCTATTCACTCACTGAGTGTCCTGAGAAAGTTAAGTTGTTTAAGATGGCATCATGTGTAAAATAATGATTCATATATCATCAAATTCTATGAGGATTGAAGGAAAAAAAACATATGTTCAGAGACTGGCCTATTGATTGACAATCGGGTGAGGCCAGATGTAGCCCCCTGGAGACCCACTTCAGTCACTGGTCATCACTGATGATCTGGACACCATGATTTTCATTTTCCCCCTCTCTTCATCTCTCTCTCTCTTTTCCTTCTCCCCTTCCTTTATTTTCTCCTTTCTTCCCCAATAATTTATTGAGCTCTTGCTAGGTTCAAAACATTTTCTTTCCTTATTTTTCCCTATTCCCAACACAGGGTACAGAGGGCATTGGTTGCGGCACATAAAATGAGAAAAGTAGGTGGGATGCACCATGCCTGGTAAAGAGCCATTTAGAACAATGACCCTCCTGTCCTGTATCTCCAAAATTCATTGTAAACTTGTTTCACAATAGTCATTAGAGACACAAAGGAAGTGTTGATAAGCTCCATGATTCATTCAAGGACCAAGGTTAATTTTTATTTATTCCCAGGTCATCACAAACAGAGGCAGATGGTGGTGGCATTTCCTTGTTGCCGGGAGCTCAGATATTATCTGGATAGATTTCAACAGGCTTTGTGTCCATTCCCTCTCAGCGCGGGCAGCTTTCCTGGATAGAGCTCCAGCCATCCAAACTGCAGACGGATTTGATTTAACTCCAATAACTTGTGGTCAGCAATTGAGGTCACTTGGGCCTGGCTGGAAGCAAGCCAGCATCGCCAAGGAGAAAACTTGACATCGTTTATCCTTTAGCAGCTCTTCCTTTGGAGGGTTTATTTTTGGTGACCTATTTAGGCAGTAGCTTACTAATCTGTGGCTATCAGTTTATTGAAGTCGCTTTCTCTCATTTTACTAGTATTGGATGACTGGGATGGTTTAAAATCACAGCCTATGGAATCTACTTACAAAACATTATAGGAATGATCTTAAAGGGTTATATCCCTGGTTAATCCAATTCTGTGCCACACACAGAAATAGAATGCATAGTCTCTGCTTTAAGAGCTTATATTCTAGGTGAAGAGGGCAGTCATATCATAATCATGAAAAAATCTGAGACCATAAGATGAGGTATGGCTAGTGTATTTGTGGGTGGTTTGTAAATGCCGATCAAATCTCCTCCCTGCTCCTTTAGGTTCTTAGTAAACTCAGAACATAGAAAGTAGGTAAAGAGTAAAACAGTATCAGCTTTTCTTCTAGCTGGACAGAACTCAATAACCCTTGCAGCAGAACTTCTGATTGTACTGAAACCAGAGCATGGCTTGCATCTAGCTTTCTTCAAGGAGAGTTGGAATGGGATCTAGAGAATTGGGTTGACTAGTGCGGTTCAGGAAGCATGGAAACTACTTTGGGCTCAGGGACAGACAGATCAGGGAGCAGCGAAGGAAGGCCAGATCCAAGCCACTGGATCTGGCTTTCTTCCAGGCTAATGTGGCCCAATGGTTGCCACCTTCTCTCCATCTCACCAAAAACATCACCTTTTTCTGCAGAAAGGAATAAATAACAAGGTGAAGAGAAGGGTCAACTGTTATCATGCCAATATTGCTCCTTCCTGGGGGTATGAAGATTCTTGCTGTGGCAATGGAAAGCCAGAATAAGTATTTGCCTCCTAGTTGTAATTTAATTTCAGAATATAAAACTCGATCTAGAAAGCAGCAAGAAAGACCAAATTTGGAAGTATCGAGACCTGGAACCTGGATATACTCTTTGAGTGGAACATGCTCCTGCAGTCCAGAATTAAATGCAGCTCTGTGTGAGAGCCTAGCCAGGTGGGAATGCGTGGTACCTGCAGAGTTTGGTGGGAGTTCATACAAGCAGGCTGCATGAAGGAGGTCCAGCCTGAGTAACAGGTCTTGTCCAAGCAGCTGGACCAATCCGAGGGACAAAAAGTAGGCAGTATTCAGAGAACCAGGTAGACCAGGAGACCGGGAAGTTGGTGAGTACCAGAGGGGCCTGACACTAAGTCCCAGTGTGGTGCTTGGGCCAAGCCAGGCAAGAGGAACGCAGAAACACAACTGTGGGGAAATTGAAGCCCTATACAGATACCCAAGGTCAAGCTCAGGAAGACGGGGGCAAGAGAAAACTCTATAAAAATCCTGGAGGATCAAATGAGAAACAAACCAGAAGACCAGTTGTCAGCATGAGATTTGAAGGCTTTGCAGCAAGACTGATTGATCTGGTACCGACTACAAATGCTACTGAATTAGAGCTCACGACGTTAGCTTTAGCACAGTGCCTGGCACTTTTGAGGGCTCGGTATATTTAGCTTTTATTATCATCTGATTTTAAAGATAAAATTAGCTGGAGTACCAGGTGAAGTCTTTCTATTTAAAACCTATTTTGAATAATGGACTCTTTACATTTAATTGATCCCAAACGGTGACCAAATCTGGGTGGATCCAGAGCATAGTTCTCATGCCCCAGTTCTAACAACTGGTCTTCCGGTTTGTTTCTCATTTGATCCTCCAGGACTTTTATATGGTTTTCTCTTGCTCCAGTCTTCCTGAGCTTGACTGTGGATCTCTGCGTGGGGCTTCAGTTTGTCCCCCAATAACGAAGATAATCTTTGATTTATCACTTTACAAATTCGGAAGTTTTGGGTATTCCAACTAAGCCCATGTCGGTTTCTTTCTTATGAAGCCAACTTTTAGCCAATATTATATTCTATATCCTCATGACATCCATCAGGAAATCTCTTTCTGGCTCTTATTGGCACCTCCTTGGCCACTATCTCCATTGCCAGGAACTAAACCTGGCTTATTCTAGCCTATGTTTTTTCTTAAAGTAAAAGTACCTTAAAGATAGAAAATATAATTCTGGAATTTATGCCCTGATGTTGGGGGAGGGGGGTGAGAAAGAGACAAACCTTAAAACTCAAATAAATGTTTCCAAGGCAGAGGATGACAGTTCCTATCAAGTTAGCATCACCAATCTTTCTCCTGCTTTCCTGGTATGTTGTAAGGATTAAATCATATGTATAAATGCCTCATGCAATGCCAGAACCCAGTATGTGTTAAAAGTGTTTCATTTATTTTAAGTGTAAAATTTCTAGAACACACCTTGTCACCTCACTACCCCATTTCCACTATTACACACATAAAAAAAATCTGTTCTGCCAACACTACATCTGATGATTAGCTGATCTTCCCAGGAATAACCATTGGAACCTACATGATAGAGTCGTTACGAAGATTAAATGATTTATATATGTCAAGGACTTAGAAAAATGCCTGGCAAGCAGTCAGTGTTGGGTGCTGTTATTAGTGGTAGTTGTCATAGTCATTATTATCATCTTCACAGTATTTCACATCAGATGCCTCTCTCTATTTCTCATCACCCTGAAGAGCAGAGGGCTAGATTTCTGAGATGATATATAAAAAGAGAAAGGGCTGTATTGACAGGAATACATTCTGCCATCCCCCGGTTTCTCCATATCACCCTTGTGTTGTCCAAGACTTCTTTTTGACTACATACCCGCCTACAATCCCCATTACATTAGATCTATGTTCACAGCAATACCTTTTCCTATACCTATATGCCATTTCAGTGTTCAGATGCAATCTTTATAAGAAGTAGAGAGATGAAGACAAAACCTAAGAGGCAGAGAGTTTTATCTTGAGATATCAAGTATTTAAATAATAGCATCCTTCACTGACTACACTGGACTAACTTTGCTAGACTGCATTGAATCTAATTGTTATTTTCACATCTCTACCCAGCAAATGGATGCTCATGAAAATGATCAAATTAGTTAATAGGAAAGTGATGATGCTACATGTTCCTTGAACACCTAAGGGTAATATGAGAGATTTGACCATGCCACACTGTGTGTGAGCAGTCACACTTAGCTATTTAACATGAGCCATGTCTAAGAACTTTGGCTCATGTCTCCTAAGATGTGACGTTCTACTATCTCTATTAATAAGCATGATATTTGGTAGTGCTCCAGGGTTCTAGGGATAGAGCATGTACACAACAGAACAAGGAAAGTTAAATTAAAGTCCAGCTATATGTTCCAAAACCAATCAATGAAAGCATTGTCAGCTATTGTCACACTTTTACAACTATTGAGTCTTTGCTTTACTTTTCCTGCCTCTCCCTTGGTCACCATCCCCCAAGGCAAGCAGATATCCTTCCTAGGAACCAGACAAGGCACAAGTGTGGGTAGGTCATCCTGAGCTTGGGTGTACCTCAGTATGTAATCATTTTTCCTGTTATCTGTTGACCTGAAACAATGTCCCCGGCTTCGCACACTGAATCTATGAGTCTCCATTGATATAACTTGACTGCTCCTCTCCTTCTCCCAGGATCTAGTCTCTCATACCCTGTTTGCCCCCACTCTGATATGCGTGTGATGTTTAGGACTTTGATCTCCTGGAGTTTGTTGTTTGAGAACTCCCCAAAGCTGCTGGCTTGCTGGTCAACTTGTGTATATTCCATGTGGCCAGTCTGTGTCCTCCTGTGGGGAACCCCCTGGGACCTTCTCAAGGACCAATATATGCCACGAGCCTCAACTGAGACAAGGAATTTTCAGGTCTTTGGACATGGTACACAGGCATATCAACTCTTTCTTAGCCATCAGCTGGGTCCACTCTGACCAGAAAGTGGGTGCCACATTTAATCTGTAACAAAATTTGCCTAGCACCTAGTATACACTAGCACTGTGCTGGGTGCTGGCAACAGAATAAGGATAAGACAACCATAGCCCCTGTCCTCTGCAGGGCTTTGGTCCAGCTCACCTATCAAGGGACAGGTTATAACTGCCCCCCAACCCTTATCCACACACTGTTTTGATAACTCTGAAAATGTGACGTGAACTGTGTTCTATGAACAGAAACATTTATTTTTGATAATTTCAACAAAATGACAGAAGTTCATCTTTACTGGTGAGCAGGCTATTTCTTCCATTTGGGCTTTACAATCAGCAGACTTCTACTGATTTTTCCACTGTTCCTTCCCCCATGAAGCCATCACTAAACTCACGTGTAAACACCTCACCCCCTGGACTCTCACAGTACCTTTTCAATACCCCGAAGGAGAAATTCTCATGTGAATTGTCACTGTGTGTGGGTTCTCTGTCTCTTCAACAGTTAGTGAGCTCATTGGATGAAAGATGGTATCTTACTCCATTCTGCAATGCTAGTGTCCTGCATGGCACCTGGTAGAAAGATTGATGGTGAATAAAATTAACAATTGTTCTTTAAACTCTTGGTTATTACCAGGCTAAAGGAACTTTCAGCTATTAAATGGGATCTAAATTTTATTGAGGACCACCTAGGTGGCAGACATTGTGTTGGATGTCTTATATCTGCGTTCCGTATATTCTTCATAACAGCCTTACATGATACGGACGATTTGCTCCATTTTAGAAAAAAAGAAACTAAAGCCCAGAGAGCTTGTTCCATGTCCAAAGTCACACGTTAGTACTGGAACCTAAGACTGCGTGCACCACATTGCCTTCCAGTCATAATTACCTCATGAACTAACCACCCACTTAGCTTCCCTCAGAGCTCACATGGCCCTGAACCTCCCTTCTCATATAAGAAGAGCCCCCCATCCCCCCCACCAAGACTTCCTACCTTGACTACACCCATGGGGGAAAATCCACTTAGGTGCATTGGGAAAAAAACAACCAAGTGAATTATAAAGTGGGACCATTACCTCTACATGCCTATCAATAACTAAAGCATATGGTTGCGTAAACCGAGTTATTCCCTTCGGCTTATTACACTCATTACTTCCTGTCAGTTAGAGTTCACCTGTTTCAATTTACCAGAATGTGTGAACTGCATATTTCATATGTTACTTAGCAGGAAACCACCTGAGTTTTTCTTTCTTCCACTCCCCTGCACACGCCCCCCAAGCCCCCTCCACAGAATGATAGTAGTAGGGCAGTCAAGAGGTCTTATTTGGTCTGATAAGTGATTATTTTTCTCAATGGAATGCCAAATATGATGCTAATTAACGTTTACAGTTATTCTGTATTAGCTAATGCATAAACATGCATCACATAATACATACTTCTTTTTCACATATTCTCCTTGATTTTGAATCATGCCTCCACTTAGCTATGAGACCTTGGGCGAATTGTCTTATCTTTCTGAGCCCCACTCTCCTCATTTGTAACATGAGGATATCATGTTTTCCATGGTTGTTGTGCGAATTCAGGGAGACACATATGTAGTTCAGGTGCAAAAATTGTTATTTTAACACCTAGCACCAAAATTTCTCATAGGGACAGAACTTTGTACAAAAATGCTTTGTTAAGCCTCTTGGGGTAGAGACTCTGAGGGTAAACAAATATCTACAAAAGGCAAAGCAATAAAAATGAGCATCCACCAGCCAATTGTAAGAACTTGTTTTTGCTGATATGCGGGGATGAGAAAGGAGGTTGGAAGGGTGGGGAAGAGAGAAAGCTGGGGAAGATGTGAAGTGGGCCACTCAGTAGGGAAGCAGCCATGAATTTCTCAGGCAGCTGGCTGAGGACACATCAAGAGTTGGGTGTTGAATGTCCATTGGAAGCTGAGCTGCTGCAATACCAGCCACTCTGTCACCCAACTCACACTCTCAGAAACTCTGTTCTTCTCAGGAGTGCTGCTTGGTGTGGGTAATTTCATTTATATGCTTGCCATTTTCTTGTTTTCCAGCTCCTGAATCAGTGTCTGTTTTCACCTTTCACGAGGCAGAAACATGACTCAGCACCTCTTTGAGCTCTACATGAAGAATCCACTTCCCCAGAAGCATTAGTGAGTGATATGCTTTACTGAGGATTTTGTGGAGAAGATAGCAGAGGAGGTTTGCCTTGTCCGATCCTCAACAAGAACTAAACCAAATCAACAAAACAAAACTTAGAAATATGTGTTAGACACTTCTACTCTCTCTAGTCTTCACTGGTGGCCACAAAACTGGGCGTGTAGCCTATTCCGATCCTTTCTTCTCCAATGCAGAGCCCAGTCTTGCTAGCTCTTCCTCAAGAACAATGCAAATTCTTTTTCTTATCTTATAACCAGACATTTAATTATCATTTGTTATATGCACAGACCCTTGGGCACTCATTCTCCAACTTAGTAGCTTATCAAAAGATTTCTTGCTCTATAATGTAGCATTCTCTGTTACATTAAATTTCCCCAACTGTAGAGTGAAAACTAGGAGTGACCTTTGGGTCTTTGGTATAGTGTGGATCAGAGAGACAGCTTCTGTTAAAGTGAGACCCCAGAGTCAGAGGTGGAAATGCGGGCAGGAGAACGTAAAACCCATTCTCTATAACCTTCTTCCCACCCTAGATTCCCTATTTGCAGAAGGGAGAAGAGAAGGAGTAGGGAAAAGGTCAGATTTGAATTTCCACTGGGCAAAGATTAGTCACAGTGATATTCTCTCTATCTCAAGAGGCTAAGAGGTCTGATTTGATATGACAGCAGTACAGCTCCTA
Organism: Pteropus alecto; assembly: GCF_000325575.1. NCBI lineage: Eukaryota > Metazoa > Chordata > Mammalia > Chiroptera > Pteropodidae > Pteropus > Pteropus alecto. The sequence goes on along the minus strand of NW_006442107.1, from coordinate 22,165,328 downwards.
GTCCATAGTAGGTGCTCAATGAAAGTATCTCTATTTTCCCCCAATCATGATTAACATTGTCTTTACTCCCTACAACCCTGATCAGAAATTAGGCAAGACAATAAGAAACCAGGACTGACCTGTGGTCAAGCTCATTCTCCAGGGGCATCCAAGCCTTGCCATCCTGCTTGGAATGACATTTGACATATACAGAAAGACTTGGGTACATTTTGTTTCCATAAAAATAACACCCACTCTTTTGTTTTATTTTATTTATGTATTTACTTTTTTGAGCATGATGATTCTCAATGGAATTCTTACAATTCTCTCTGGGAATTTTGAATGCCTACTGTAATTTAGTTAAACAGCTTTTAGGTATCACAGAGAAACTTGTTACTCACGGGAGAAAAATGGATCCCTGCATTCAATACTGGGGACCTCTTAATGTCCATATGGGGCTGCTCGATTCACTCTTTTCCCAAAATGCAGTGAAGGGGCCATCGACACATAAGCTCTCATACCATTTGCTGCTGTTCTGTTTACTGCTTCTTTATTTACATAACTAGAAATTCACATCCTAACATGTTTTGCAAGCTGTCATGACATGAGAAGCTAGTAATCTGCTATATTTTGCTTGCTAACATATTTTTGACATATTTTAGCTTTTGATTATAAGATTGCATCTTTGCCTGCTACCATCTGTCTCAACTCAATGGAACTCTGGCATTTACAAAAACAGTGGGGTGTAGTATTTCTTATATACTTGAGCTCTACCAGAAACATGCTATTTTCAGTCATAACCAATATGTCATGCTTTCACACATGAAATCTAAAATGTTTGATATCTTGCAAGATCTGCCAGGGATAAGGAACATATCTTCACATCTAATTTGGCTGAGATGAGAAATAAATTAATGAGAAGGGAGCAGTACTTAGCTTCTAAACAGAGGTAGCTTTTTATGTGGTTCATATCCTCTCCACTCTGCTTATTCATCCCTTTATAAGCATGATTAAGATCGTCTGTGGAAATACATCTTATTTTGGACTTTGTAACCTCCTGGTGGCCGACATTCTTGAGACATTTTTCAGTGTGGAGTAGTTATCTACCAACATTTGGCAATAAGGCATTTCCTACGTGGTGTCTTTTTCTCATTCCTATTTTGACTCATTAGGGAAAATTACCCCAGGTTTCACCCAAAGGATTAGCTTGGTTCATGTCTCTGCTGACAACACTAGGACTGCGCAACACAGAAAAACGTGACATTGTATTTAAACAACATGTTGGAGGAAAGGCAAAAAAAAAAAAAAAAAAAAGCACAGGCCTAACATGCATTTATTCAACACCAAGCTTAAATGAATTTATTATGCTCCTGGATTGCACCCCATAGGCCAAGAAGCTGTCAACTATTGACATTTTCTTTTCTCTCCATGTTCTGAGTTGAGTGTAAATATATTTGTCAAGGGAATATAAGTGTATGCTTCGTTCAGTATATGCCCGTTTCATCAGAAGGAAAGCTCTTATTATTTGTAATCACAGTCAACATCTTTGTTGCTTTAAGAAAGGAATGGGCTGCAGTTTAGATTTACATATGCATTTGGTACCTTTTCAGATTCTGTTTTGAATACTGTTTTAACCTCCCTATTGCATATACACAGCATTAGCCGTTTTTAGTGCAAAACTCCATTAATGATAGAGAAATGATTTTGGTCAGTCTGGTGTGGACCACAGCATGCCACCGATTGTTCAGAAACAGTTGATTGCAGGATTTGAGAGCTAAACACATCCACGGAAATCATTACTGTAGAAGAGATCAAAGAGGGAGGCATTTTGGACATCCAACTCCAATGCCTTGTGACTACAAATTGAGTCTATACTGACCCGAGTTCCTGTTGCCCTTTCTCACCTGGTTAATGAGGATGATGGCAACTGTTGAAGAAAAAAGGCTGAGACTGACTCTCTGGGTAATTATAATTGGGAGTTTCTGGGGAGCAGGGATCCTGTCTTACCCCCTCATCCTTTGTATTTGGCACAGAGTAGGCAAACAGCATGCGTGTGTTGAACTAAGATGGACTGAGGATTGTAGTCAAGCTAGTAATTCAACAACATGTGCTTAATCGAATGTCTATGAGGTGTTATCACTGAGGGTAGGTGAACAAAACATACAGAGAGCAGATTCACCATCTTTGAAAGTTTTACAATCTAGCTAGGACCACCAAAACTAGTTTTCAAGGAAGCCATTATTGCTAAACTAGGTTGTTAGTGCAATAGGACTTCAGAGAAAGGAGATAATGGTGCAGATTAGAGTGGGATTTATGGAGAAAGAGGACCTTGGTCTGTGATCAGAAGATCGAGTAGGATTGAGGTAAGTGGAGAGGAAGAAGGTAGACTGTGCGAAGAGTGGGAATAGATAGAAGTGAACAATTTTTAAAAAGAAAGAATGAACTAGATGTGCAAAGTAGAGTGATTTGGCTTGACTGACATAGGTTGAAGCTGTATGGGGTATAAGACTGGTGGGTAGTTGGGCAAGGTTAAAACACCTGAAAGTCAAAGAAATATTCATATTTTTATAGAAGATAATATAGACTATTATTCCAGGTTCTCACAAGCAGGAGACATAGCAAAAGTGGTGGGGTTTTGTTTTGTTTTGTTTTAGAAAAATTGTAAAGGTGTGCTTTGAGGGATTCAGAAGGGTAAGAGGAGCAATGGGGAAAAAGCAGCGATTCTAGAATCGACATAAAAAGAGCCTGGATTAAATAATAATAATACTTAAAGCAGTAAGTTTCCCACATAGGGCATCTGATATGTTTTGGGTATTCGTAAGCATTGGTAATAATATTGGTAAACATCCTACAATAATTTGTAAGTATACTCACCCTCGAATGATGGAAAAAGAAGTTTCAGAAAAACAAAACAGGTTTGTCGAGGCTACACAGCTAGTAAGTTGCAGAAAAGGATCCAAACTCCATTTAAACTGTGCCCTTTTCACTACATTACTCTGGGAGTCACTGGTACTTATTGAATGGGGAAATGATATGAAATAGTGTTTTATAAAGATTAACATGGTGGCCATATACAAGAAGGCTTAGAGAGAGGAGAGACCAAAGGAAAGTAGAAAAAAAGGGTCTCCCTAGAGTCCTGTCATTGGAAATAGAAAGGAAAGAATAAACATAAGAAATATTGCCAAGCATGAACATGGGGTCTGATGACTGATGGTCTAAATTATTGAAAGGTAGGGGAGATGAGAGGACGGGGGGAAAATGCCCAGAAAGATTAGGGGGTGAGAAGGCCACTGGTGATCCTGGAAACACATATTTAGTAAAAGGATATTGATGCAAGCCAGCCTGCAGGTGAGGAAGGAGTGAGTCGACGGAAAGGAAATGGAGAACATGGGAGCAGACCACAGATTTGAGAAATTTGGAAAAAAAAACAAAAGAAATAAAATAGTCTTGTGAGGAGGTTTTAGGGTCGAGAAAAAAATTTTTTTTGAAGACGGGAAACCCGTGCACACTTTTGAAGATGGTATGCGAATGGAAGGTATTAAAGGAGCTAGAGAAAGAGGGGCCTCTGCACATGGAAAGGGTCAGAGGGGGCAGGCGGGGGTGGGTTAGAATTGTTGGACAGCCCAATGCAACTTTCCACGATGAGAAAGTCCCATATGTGTGCTGTTCCATATGATAGCCACTAGCCCCATGTGGCAACTGAACACTCAAAATGTTCCTAGTGAGACTGATGAACCAGGTTTTTTATTTTGCTTAATTTGAATTGATTTAAATCTAAATAGCCATATATTTAAATAGCTAGTGGCTACCATAGTGGACAGTGCATGACCCTTAGAGAAACAAAGGTTTTGTCTTCTGTAAAAGGGAACTAGACTCTTATTCTGACTCTGGAAAGGAGAGCAGAGAGGGAGACAAACCGGGGGTGCTTTATATGCAGGGTAGACAAAATGACTTTGACCCTGACAGGTGATCTGAATTTTCATTGGTTATACTTTGGTGACAACTACATTATTAGATCGGTAGATTAGGAGAGCCCTCTTGAGTTATGAGGCACTTGAATTTCGCATCTCCATGTAGATGTCGTGGCCTCCATTCTAGTCAGCATTGACCGGATGAATTAATGAATTGCCAAATCTCATATGTCACTACGAAAACTTATTCGCATTCCATTTGCAGCTCTTGATCAAGATGTTCCTTCTTCACGTGACAGGGAGATAGAGAGGTTGGTGTCTGAACGATGACAAAGCCCGTCTCTGATTTCCTAGTGCCCATTGTACTTCCACATCTGGTAGTCACTTTGGATTTGGTATTTTAAAGCCAAAGGAGGTGATTTCCCTCAGAATGATTTCACTTAGACATAAAAGTTTTCTTGAAGAACTTGCCACCCAGAGAAAGAGGTGTATGTCCTGGCCTGTATTCTGCTGGTAAACAAAGAGATTACCCCAAATAAACATCTATCGTTGCCCTGAAATGGCATCACGCATCATCATTTCACTGGTGTGCCTTCTGCTAGATCGTGGTGTGTGTTGTTTGGGCTGTTTTTCATAGCCTCCACAGCTGGGAATTCAAGATGCTATACTTAGGCAGAAGTCCATGAAGGAATTAATTGATATGAGCCAGAAGTTGATTGCCATTTAAGTACTCAGCCTCCATCATTGCCAAGTTTCCCTCTTTGCAGAAAGAACTGGGCTTGTCTGAAAACTGGCTCATTCAGGCTGTGAGCACAAGATGGAATTCAACCTTTAATATGCTGCAACACCTGCTTAGAAATAAAGGGGCTCTGTGATTTTGCCCCCAAGGAGTTGACAGCTGACTTCATTACAGAAGAATCTGGCGGAGATGGTTGTGGCTACTCTTCAGGCTCCAGAGGCACTCGCCTAGGAGCGCACTGGCAACCAGACCTGAGATGTGGGACTTGGCCAGAAACCCAGGCTGGGCCGCTTTACCTTAAATCATTCTTCTTCCTTGAACTCTAGGAGTTTTCAGTACCTTTGGTAGAGCTCCCTCCGCACAACTGTGATAAGAGGCTCTGGCCTATGGAAATTAAGTGGCGAAGCATTTGCAGGTGTTCTCTAATGGGATCTGGATTTTCCAACTTCCTTTCTTAAGGGTTCTGCAGTGTCGCACCCCAAGGCACCAAAGCAGGGCTGCCGCGCTCTATAGAGTGGAACTTGAAGATTCATCAATGCCCTTGTCCAAGCTCTGGAAAAGACCCAGCCCTGCTCCAAGGAGCCTCATCCAGCCTGCACGGGACCCCTAGAGGCCGTCTCCGGTGCTTTGACCTTATGATTGCGCAGGGATTATGGTTACTACGCTCACCACCTTTCAAAGCAGAAAGTCGACCCTATCACCCATTTGCATGATTTCCAAAGCATGTTAACCTGGCCTCCATTAGTGACAACAGAACTAGCATATCTGACTTGCAACAGAGATTATTGACTTTCTACTATTTGTTAACCTTCATCTTTAAAAAAAATCCATCTGAATCTAAATGTCTAGGAACTGGGGTGAGCTTATAGAGAACACATCCATTTGATAGATCACGACTTAGCCTGAAGCAACAGAAATATGAAGGCCATGGAGTGCCTTCAAAACTGCCTACGAGGCTTATTTAAAACAAAGCACAACACAAACATATACAAAAATTATATAATTATTTTTAAAAATATTTAAAATAGTCTGGAATGAGAGTAATTATAAAAAAACAATCGATGCCAGAGGTCAAAACTGGAAATCCAAAAGTCAGACCTGGCCTGAAAGTCTATCTCATATGGCCCACACAGTGGGAGGGCAGCAGAGTTTGAACAAAAAATGGAGTAGATTGCCAACACTGAGAGATTGGCACAAGGCATATAACCACCCGGATCGTGGGCTTCTCCTGAGACACTGAGCAATCTGCTTCTACTGGCTGCTTTCCCTCTAGGCAACAGTTGAGGCCGGTGATGGAGACTTTGCTCTTTGGGATGCCAGGGTCCCCACTGGGCCAGGTTTCTCACTCACTGAGTTTGTAATCCTGGACCAGGTGTCACGGTGATGAGGTTCTGCACCATGTTTCCCTTTTCCTGCTTCTGTCCAAACTTGCTATTGGTTCTTATGCTAGAGTTAAAATAAACATTAAATGCCTAGTTGTATCAAAGGAAGAGTCTGGTGGCTCTATTGCTTACCTACTTCTTGGATGCTATTTTTCAAATTTCTAGTCTTGAGTCCAGTACACTCACCTGTGAATGTTACTGGCCCAGTGGTTCTCAAACAAGGCTACACTCACCTGGGGCACTTTTGGTGCCCAGTTTGCACTCTAGACCAATTAAGTCTGAACCTCTCAGGATGGGATTCAGGCAATGAGTTTTTAAAGTTCTCCAGGTGATTCCAATGTAAAAAGGTCCTTGAAAAATCACAGAAAACTTCATATTAGAACTGTTTCTCGACCTTGGAACTACTGGCATTTGGGGCCTGATAATTCTGTTCTGGGGACCAGTCACATGTATCGTGGGATGTTTAGCAGCTCTCTGGCCTCTACCCATGTATAGCATGAGATAAGAACCACTGACTTAGATCATAAAATTATGGTCAGGAATAATGGTCATTGTATTGGCCACCTGCCTTTGAGAATTTTTTTGAAATTAAGTGCTCGGGAAAAAAAATCTCTCTTAAGGAAGTGATATATTCCTTCCTCTCGCTCTCTCTTTTTTAAACTTTACTACCAAGAAACTCGAAGTCAATGCTAAAAACACATTCGAACCAAAATTAAAGCACTAAACAACTACTTAAGCATATTTTCTCCTCTCTACATAATGCTGATTTTCCTATTAATGTTTTGTTAATCTTAAAGTTGCCTTATATTCTTAGGGAATAAATAATAAAGTTGCCTTACAGTCTTATAGAATAAATATAAAGAAGGTAACAAGCAAAAGACGAGAACGACAGTTCCATGCCTGTTCAGTATTTATGACCCAAAGAACGGTCAGTTATAAGGATGGACCACATCAGCCAGCCATATGGAGCAAATAAGGGTCAATCCCTTTGGCTTAAGCTCTCAGATGAGGCTGCTGTGTGTGTGAAGGAGCCCAACGGCCAGCAGCAACATGGCAGTCTCCAGGAGAATGCTAAGCACAAGCCTCCGTGGCTTCCTGAGAATTCCAACTCCTGGTGTCCACTAGGCGTCTGGGAGATCTCTGAGAGGTGATGCTCTTCTAGGCAACTTGGGAATCCATCCCTGGATACCACCATCACCTGCTTTCCGTGAAACGAAGGGCTGCTTACTTTTAGTGAAATAGAACATGCTCATTAATAACCAGAAGTTTTAAACCTTTTTAAAAAATCATTATTAAGTGTGGTTATTTCATTTTAAATGCAAAATCCTTGAATAGATCAGAGATCTTAATTTTTTAAATATATTGCTGAGTATTTTAATTATGAATGTACTTGCATATTCTCGGCATACTTCATTATTCATGTAGCCAGTGAAAAAGCTTTTTAATTAAATAGCATGCTGGCAATCCATTGTGAAATGTATACATGTAGGTTCCCCAGCATTAAAAAACTAAATACACGCACACATGGAATATTCTGGCAAACGTGCATACTTTAATCACTACGAAGAACTTGTTTCTGAATAATTCTAAAATTTGACCAAACTCTTTTCATTGGTAACAAATGAAATAGTATAATTTGCCAGCACTTTGCATGGTTATTTATAATTAATGCACCCAGCTAACTGGGAAATGGGATGAGCTGTGGTTCTCAGTGAGGCCCCCACACAAGGAGCACAGCATCACCATGGAACTACCTAGCACTGGGAAATTGGGAGTCCCACCCCAGGCAGACAGAATCACAATTCTGGGGATTGGGTCCAGCACTCTGTGATGAAGCAAGCCGTCTAGGTGATCCTGATGCAGGCTAAAGTTTGAGAACCATGGGGTGAGAATTGTGCTTTGTGTTGCTGGTAATCTGGGTTTCATTCACGGGTCCCCTGGCGACAGGTGGCCACAATGAAGTGGATGCGTTCATGCTTTAGTTCCCCATCAAAAAAGTGATGCAAGGATTCTTGCTTGTTTACAATTTAAAGATCTGCTTGAGACCCTTGGAATGTCAAAGAGGTCAAGAGTCAGTGAGTGAAATACTTCAAGTGTAATATATTTGGAAGTTGTGCATTAGTATCAGATGTATACTTACCAATTTTGACTAAACATGTAAATCAGGACTCAATTTACACCTTGCTTTTCTCTTCTTTCAAAAAAAAAAAAAAACAACTTTGAAATTAGAGCTCCTACACATTCACCATTTTGTGGCAGGCAATGGTGTCAGCAATCAGCGACACCCACACCTGTGTGAGGGCTCATGCCCAAGCTGCCTTACCTCCCCTGGCTGGGGAACTGAGGCTGGGGGGTGGAATGATCTGGAGAAGACCACACTGGGAGTCGGCAACAGAGCTAGAACTAACAGTCACCGGCTCTCTGCTCTGTGCTTTGTCTTCTGAATGAACAAAGCTGCTTCTTAAGTACACATAAGCCAAACTGCCTCTCAAATTGCAGCCATCTACTTTGAGTTCAGATTTGCACAGCATGACACGAATTGGGCTGCAAATTATGCAGAAAACAGCCATCACATCCATCTGTGATGTCAGAATCCTCCAGTACAATGTGACCTGGTAGTATCTGAGAGAGGAGAAGTGTATTGGGTCTGATTCCTTCCCTATGCAGTATGATGAATATCCTCCCAGCTGCATTTGGCCCAGTGTGAAAAGGTTAAATGTGATTGAGGTTGTGCCTGTGATATACTCAAGAGCAGATTTCATTTCCAAGGGTGCAGGCAATTAGTTGTTGTTGTTGTTGTTTTTAATGGTAGAGTAGCTAGGAAAAGAAAACACACACATACACTCATACCTAATGGTAAACTGAATTTATTTCCTCTTGGAAAACAATTCCAGTAATCTCCAGGTTCAGACCGCAGAGTAAACATTAATAACAGTAACATACAGGTTAGTTCAACTGATTCAAGAATTTGGCTGTGTGAAATCATTTAGGAAAACCTTGAACACTCAAAGCTTCAAATGTATCCAGGAAAAAAAAAATCTTTGACAGTCTACATAACAACTATTGCATATATAGTGATGCTACCTGTCACATTGCAAGGCTTACAAATATATATACGGGCCTTATCCAGCTGTGGGGCTCTGTTCTGTGAGAACATCTCTTCATTGGTTGCAAGAATCTTCAGCAATAAAAAATAGTCTTGGATTTAACTGTTGATATACCAAAAGAGAAATTTTAGGCTTAAGGGTAAATAAAAGGAAGTCCAAAATAGTCTCATGTGTAACAGTTGTTTTAATCTGTCTTCCTTGAAAATACTTTCTCTTAAGCCACTTTGCTCACATTTTTTAAAATCTTGCCTGAATAGGGCCCAAGTCCACTTGTCTTTATAAGACCATTTTAGTATCAGACGACATAATACATGTGCAACACTTTATATACAAAGAGTCTATCCGGTGCTCAAAAGTTCAAACACATGAACATCCAATAGTTTTGATAATACAAGTTTTATGGTACAATACAATGTTTCTGAATAATATACATTAACAATGAGAGTTTCCGTGCAAAGAGTAAAACATGTTCCCTTTTTGTGCCACAAAAGTAATTCTCCTTGAGAGACTGTACTTGCACTAACTGCTGTGTTGGGTCATCGTATGATTCTGTAACAAAAAAGAAAGGGGAAAAAACACTTTAGTGATTATATTTTCATCATACCAAGTATCTATAAACTCTGATTGATTTATAAGGCCGTGAACAATTTATTTCTGCACCGTGATAAATAGATGCTCATGCGGGCGTTGACTCCTCACTGTTCTCCAGTGAGTACCAGGGATGGGGAGAGGCAAGGCTAAGGGCCCGCATTAGGTGAGATGACTTGCCATACCTTTCCTGTCCTCTGCCTCTGCCATACCTTCCCAGAATTCCCTTCACCTTCCTCATCTCTTTATGACCTGCTTTCAAAGACCAGGGTAGCACTATTTTAACAGTTTTCTTTATCTGCGCATAATTTCCATTGATTACAAATGTTTTTGTTCTAATCACTCGTAGATGATAAACACCTTGATAGCAGAGGCTCTATCTTTCCCTGAATATGGACTTTAAAGGTAAAAGCTGCCTGGCCAAAAAGTGACAGAGGTGGCAGGTAGCTTCTAGCTCCTCTCCTGGGGGTAGGCTTGGAGTTGTGTCATGACCTGGCTCAGGAGTGGATCACGGTATTTGGCAACCCCTGCCCCCGCCCCCCATGCCCAGCTGATGCAGCCTTTGTTGTATTTTGGTAGGTTCCTCTCCATCCACATAGCAGGTCCCCTTTCTGAGCGAACAACCTCTTTCCAAACTGTGAGAGGCCAACTGGAATACCTGGGCCTGTGGCCTGTAGGGGATGCTCTCAGGCATTCATTGAGAGCACACGTGAGGATCTGGCCTGATTTCTACCATCTCTCCTCTGCACTTGCCCTGAGCCATGTTCTCTCACTTTACTTTGTAAACCACCCGCTGCATCCTTCTGATTAGAACCTTGAGGCCTAGCTCAAAATACTACCACGTTCATGCTCATCCCATCAAAAATGGATTTCTCTCTCCTCTGATTTCCTACTGTCCTTTATACTGCTTATATAATACACTCTTAGGTCTTGACTTCTGGCCATTTGCAGGTCTGGCTCTCTCCCTATGCCATTAAATCTGGTGTTCATTCATTTATTCTTTCTTTCGCAAACATCTGTTGAACACTTGTATCACCACTTGGCATAGGCTACAGCATCACAGTGTTCAGAAAATAGGATCTGGCTAAATAAAAGACTGACTAGCAAGGCAAGGGCTACTGAAGGGGAAATGATGGTCCCTGTCTTCATGCCTTCAAAGTGCTTACGGTCTAAAGAAAACAGTCATGTGGGCACATCATGGTAAAATAATAGAGTTATATTAGAAACGAACACAGAAATGACATGCTACACCTGACCTTGCCTGCCCTTTGGGGAAGGGTTTGCAGTGGAGGTAACATGTGACATTTCAGTTGTGGAAATGTGAGAAGGCGTCTGGGATGCAGGGAGGGCACTCCAGGTCAAGAGATTCACATGGGTAAAGGCAATGAAACAAGACTATGCAAGGTGTTGTTGCGGACCTGCAACTCGCTCAGACTGGCTGGAGCCTTCTAGAGTGTCTAGAATCGAGAGTACTGATGAGAAAGGAAGATGGTGGGTGGTTTGGGGCCAAATTGTGAAGCGCCTCTGTACCTTGGTAAGCAGTTCCGACTTTGTCTTAGAGGTGAAGAGGACCTATGGGAGTTTTTAAAGCAGAGGGCCTTGCCTTAGAGAACTTCGTTATCTTTTTATCCCCAAGAATAACTAGCAAAATGCCTGCTTCATGAACGTGCTGATGACAGAGGTGTGGCTGTTGACATTTGCCCAATTGTGGCTGAGGGCACAGTGAGGGAGATGGGAGACTTGTGAAGAGAATCTGGTTTTCTGTTCTTTATTTCAAATTCAGTCCATTTTTGAAGATTCACAACAAATAATAATGAGGAGGAACATTATTCCTCTCTCTCTTATTTAAAATATAGCTATTGTAATTAAGTGAAAGGAAGATTTTTTTCTTTTTAGTAGTAGTCATACTTTCAAAGTGCATACAGGAACAGACTTTTTACGTCAACTCTTTTTCTCTGTATTGATTTTAAATACTTCTAAAAATTATTTTTCACTAATATGTAGACAAAAAAGTAATTAGAATACTGACGGGACTAAAAGGCTTTCCTATTTCCTTAAAAATCAAAACAATTATAATCAGAGAGGTTATAAGCAATACAAACGTTCAACTACTCAAAATATACTGTGTAAGGTTTCTTATATCTTTTGCTATCTCAAAGAATCAAGTCTGATCTTATAAAAAGGATGTTTTTATTTTTAAAAGAGAATTTAAAAATAAATATAAGTTATGATAATAATTACATAAATGATAGGACACTGACAGCAGACAGGAAACTTTTTGTTTTATAGCATAATCAAAGTAAAAAACAATAATCAGTTTGATAACATTATTTGTAAATGTTTAAAGTGCTTACAATAGACATTCTACATTCGATAGGATTCTAGAGGTTAATAAAAGAAGATACATTGCAAAATCTCCAGTGTTTTTCTACGTGCTTATATCAAGATACTGCAAAACAAAAACCTAACACAAATTGCCCATAATAGTTGGCAATAGTTGTGTCTCGGATGCTTTCATCCTAAACCAAAGCCATATAAGTCTCTTCAGAGCTGCAAAGAAATGAACAAATACATATGAATCACTTATTGCAACAGATTGAAGTTGCTACACTGTAGGAGTTATGCTTTGCATATTAAAAGAGAAGAATTTAAATCATTTGAGAGAAGGACAAGAGTATGGTCTGTGAAATTCAAGCTTATACAGAAATAAAGAGCCCCAGTATAAATAACATCTAAATGGGAAATCTGGCATGAAAAATGGCAAAGGCTGAAAATTTCCTTGGTGTGGAGATGCCTGCGCACCCTTGAGATCACTTATATGTTGTCGTCTTTTTTCTTTTTCCTTTTTGTTCCAGCTCAACTGAGGACAAGGACCCCTTTCTTGGTGTCCACCATTGGCAGGGACTCCCAAGGTGGGAAGGGGGATATTCCCAGACATCTTGGGAAAGGAACATATTTGTATTGAAAGAAAAAAAGAAATCCTGTCCTCAAGTGCTTGCTTTTACATCCTTGGAAGGATCCCCGGGATGCGTCCATTCCCCTCCCCCACGCGGTATTGATGTCTGAGTTGCCTAGGCTATCAGGTTGGCTTTTCAAGGCTGGAGAGATCAGATACAAAGTGTCAGTCTCTAGACTTCACTGAAGATCCTCTGAGAAGAGAAACAAGAAGTTGCTTCATAGAAGCCCTCTGTATTTTGTGTTTTAAAAATCACAGACATCATTTCTTTAGAAAGGGAGACGAGAAGCAAGAGGGAAAGACGAACAGCAGACCAGATGAGCACTAAGCACAAAGAAAGGGTAGGCTCTGCGCACTGTTCTCTCCTGCCCTGGCTCCCGGCCATGCCACAGAGCTGGTCCGCGTCACTGCGGCACACACATGGACGCGCAGAGAGGAGAAAACGCTGCCAGGCCATCAGCAAGCAGCCTTCCCCCTGAACGCTTTCTGCTCTTTCGGTCCAGAGGAAACCACTACGCTAGAACAAAGCAGTGGGTAATCTCACCAATTTTACACAGCAATTCACAGTCCCCAAAGTACTTTAACGCAATGACAGGTTATGAGAAAAAATATCTGTTCCAATGAAGGGAAAATGTTTTACATAATCGAGGAGAACATCGGCGCAACATCGATGGGGGTGGGGAGTGATGACAGAAAAGGAAGTACGAAGAGAAGAAAACTTCTGTAATCCCACAGAGAGCCATATTCTACTCTGCAAAAAGCCATCTCTTGGAGACCCCATGTCTAAGTAACTGAAAATTGCAAACCATTAATCCCAGCTATGAACAGTTGTTTTACACGAGAGGGGTTTGTGTTAAAAAGAAGAAGAAGAAAAAAAAAAAAGTCAAATCCACAACACACCTTAAAGCTTAAAAGATCTATCTAGGTATGATACCTTAATAACTAGGTTTCAAAAAAACACTCTCTTTACTGTAAAGGGCCCCATTTGAAAGGAGTGTGTTCTTTTTTTCTCTTTAAATGTAAAATTAAACTTAGAAAGCTAAAAAACAGATGAGGACCTTACAAATTCCTTTCTAGCACTATGTATATTTCTTTTTTTTAAAAAAAATGTATTTCTTTTAAAATATGAGATGCCTTTCATTTTACAAGACTGGAATTCTCATTTTGGGCTTGGCACTCTAACAAATGATTAATTCAGCCTCCTCTTTTCTAAGAGCTGACCACATTTACTGGTCAAACCATTTAATCCTATTTAAAATGCAATCCAAGCAAAATATTCTTTAAATAAAAATAAAAACCCATGATCCACTGAAACTGTTCACCTTGGCCAGCCTATCGCATTTTCCTGTGATCCCGATGTAAATTCGAATATTTGCTCCCAGAACAATGATGAAGTTAAGCTTCAGAGGAAAGCCTGGGGGAATCTACCTTCCCAGAATGGAAAAATTAAGTCCCCACTCCGAAAATTTGTGCCACAGATTGTCCAATCTTTTGGCAGAGGCCTCGTCTGGTCTGTGTTTTGTAACCTTCTGTCAGCATCGGCAAAATGTTAAGTAGCAATGGTAATAAAAAAAAAACAAAAAAACAAAAAAACTGCATTTGAATGGAAGTTTTGTGAGATCTGTTGATTCAAAGACGTTAATCATTTTTACCAGGACGCATCTATTTATAGCCCTTTGTCTCAAACAAATTCTGACAAGCTTTTAAAACTAAGAAAAAGAGCCAGCAGGCTATTTTAAAAAGGAATGAAAAAAAAAAAAAAATAATAAGCTTTCCACTAATTCACCATGCCATTAGAATCTTGAATTTGAACGGCAGTTGTATTCAATTTAAATGAGATGTTTTCCAACCAGATGAAATAGTAGCCCTGCAAACGTGGCCCTGCAACAATGCAAGGCGGGAAGAAATAAAGAAATATAAGGATTAAATGTGGCTGTTGCTTTCAACAGATGGTGACAGCACCACGGCGGCATGTTGTTTTTTCCTTTAGTTGAACACAAACATTCATAATCAATCATCACTGATTAACTAATTATATTACTCTTCCTTTTATCACTAGGGTTGGACCTTTATCTCTAAACACTAGAGATAATCTGTATGCTCTTATTTTTCTGGAAGCAGATTCCAGTACACATACAGCCATGCAGTTACAGGCTGCGAACAGAATTCTACATTACGGTCCACCTTTAATCACTCCTGCTTTTTTTATTTTTTTATTTTATTTTCTTTTTAAACAAAAGCAATTGGTTTCCAACAGGCTGGATAATAAGTCTTTTGACCTGCATTCTTCTTTGACCCATTAAGGTCACCCCTGTGCTCGGGCACATAGCTGACTTAGGAAATGCCTGCAAGTCCTACATTTCATCTCCTGCCCACTCAAAATAAAGCTTTCTTTAAATGTGTCTGTACGGGTCCCTGAAGGCCAAAGAGACATCCCTGTAGTGGGCAATGGAGGGACAGAAGCTTCTGCCTTTATTAATGAATGCAGACCATTATGAGTCTGGCTGGCTCCTTCCCTGTTCCCAGAAGCATATACTGTACGTGACTTAAAATGCTAGAATATTGACACAAAGCGAGCCAGGCACCCCTAAGGAAAATTACTCCTTGGATATAATGTAGGCTCGTAACAGCTATTAGAGTACAAAATAAAACCCTCCGGGATCAAACTGACATATACCGCATTCTACCTAGTCCTCAAACATTAGAAGAATTTCTTTGTGAAGGCATTCTCAAGGACAGCATTAAACTGACTTTTGTAGCAATCTGCAACAGCATTTTGGCTTAGAGCTTTTAGTACTAAATCTCTGGTTTGAATCAATATAAGTACTATATCTTCTACATTAATCAATACATCTGGTTCAATACATGTTCTATTAAATTATACTTTCTAATCAAGATTTTTACATTTACCCTCTCTTTCATTTCCAACTTCTTTTGCTAGTAAAATAGTTTTAAAAGTATATACAGATAATGATGACAGGATACTGGGTTATTTCCCCAATACGTTAGAGAAAAACCTGTCACAACGCAAAGGGCAGCCTTTAAACATCTTAATAAGGTTAACGGGATGTGAATGCAATAAATTAACATTTTCAAAGTCCACACAATTACGAAAGTACTCATAGTTTTCAACTAATTAAAAGTGAATAGCTGCAGCTGTGGAAGCACCATTAGAAATGTTCTAAAAATTATACTGAAGACCCAAATCATCCCAAAGTACCAATTAGATTGTATTTCGCCACCCCGAAGTTTCCATTTCCCACAAACTATATACTTTCTGGCAGGAGAAATTTGGGGTAATTGTGTTTTCCTGGACCTTAGCTGGTAAACATGAAGGACATATACATGGGTATGTGCATTTTTGTGAGATATGTTATATTTCATTGAATATTCTTTAAAAGGCAAAGATACAAGATTTCCCAAAGTGTTATGAGAATCTAAGAAACATATTCATATAATGGATTTTCATAGCCAGGGAAGTTGACTCATAATTTGTACTTTGGTCGAATTGACTAAAATGAGGTTCTACTCTTTTATTTTGACATAACAATGGCATTTCTGAAACTCTGTCATGATATGTTTTTGCCCCCCTCTTTGATGCCATAAATGTTGCATTTATGATCATGTTTGCACTGACAGAATTTCCCTTTTTATTTTTTCATATGGTAATAGCATCACCATGAACTTATAGAGACACTGACACATTTTCTTTTGACATTTAACAGTTCACGTGGGGTTGGCCTGACATCTCCAAGCATTTTCTGGATGACACTAAACTATATTAAAGCAAAAGGTGAAATGGCATCATCAGAAGTGATTGTAAAAATACAAGATATTAAAAGGCAGAAAAGGACTATTAGGTTATTTGGGTTGTCCCCTTGCTGGAACAGAATTGTTTTATAAAGTTTATTCTCCGGGCCAGTTTTAAATGGTTCTAACAATGAAATCTCCATCATACCTGCCATAGGAAATAATTTCACATTCTAATAAACACCAAAGGACATTTTGGTTTTTTTGCGGGGGGAGGGCTGTTGTTTTTCTCTGGACATTCATGCTAAATAAGCCTGGAAAAGGGTAGTCTGAGATGACCCTATAAGCTTGTTCATGAGTTTATAGTCAGAAGCCTTGAATATATGTATATAAATATATGTATGTATGTACGTATGTATGTATGTATGTAGGTGTGTGCATGTACGCACGCACACACACACACGCACACACACAGATTTCCAAAGTAACCCCAAACACAATCCAGTAAGCTATTTCTTAGTCATTTTATAAAATACATATTATTCAATTGCTTCATGATGGATTCCAGAAGGTCAGTAGGACTGTCTTATGACAAGATTTCCCAACTTCAACACTGTTGGCATGTTGGGCTGGAAAACTGTTTGTTCCAGGAGGTTGTCCTGTACACTGTAGGTTGTTCTGCAGCATCTCTGGCCTCTATCGACAACATGCCAGTGGCACCTTCTAAGTTGTGAGAACCAGAAATGTCTATAGACTTTGTCACATATCCCCTGATGAGAAAAACAATCACCCTCTATCGAGGATTACTACTCTACAGTGTTTTGAAAACACACTGAACTTGCCAGCGTCATGCTTAAGTACGCTACTTAGTCTTTAGTCTAAGAGGTAACTCTATCAAATTTAAAAAGAAAAAGAGCTGCAAAAGGGATGCATATATACCACATAGAACTATATTGCATGACATTTTAAAATACAGTCATGAGTGAGAGTGGGCAGTCATTAATAAATTGCAGAAAGGATCCTCCGAGATATGCAATAAATGGCATTGCTCATGTGAGGAACTGAGTATCTCCAAAAATGTCCACTCATTTAGCAATTTACTAAGACCTTCCATGTACCATCAATGAACAGAGGTGGTACGTTTAGGTGGTAATTAATCAAGGCTGCTTTGGGAATATTTGCAATATAATAAAGTATAAAAGGACCCAAATATTAAACTCTGAAAATTAATATGTAGGGTATGGAAAGATCTACCTACTGTGAAAGAACTGCAGAGCTACTATCCTCAATTTGCTGGGAGAGTTTTGACGAAATCTGGTCCAATATCTTATTTTATAGGTGAAGAAATTAAGTCCCAGAGTTTAAGTCAACTTTCAAGGTCTTATAGCTACTCCAGTAGCTGAGCTGGCTTCAGGCATGAAGTAATTGTTGAGTGGTACTGGTTGCTGTGTTCTAATCCCTGTGCTGGGCCGGCTACAAAGGTGACAGATGCTCTCTGTCATGGCACAGACCAACTCAAGGAGGACAGGAAGCTATGGGCCATAGAGAAAGGGTCCTCTCTCTTCCTGTAAGAGCCTGTGGGCTTAGTTCCCGGAGGAGTCACACTTATCTGGTGGTGCTGGAGCCATGAGGAGGAGGAGGTGAGAAGGCAGTCATGGGCTCCTGAGAAAGGGAGCAAGCACGAGTCAAGCTGAGAGCCACAGAAAGCGGACACTGTCTAGGACTCAAAGTTATCTCTGAGGCTGAAGACCCCTCTGGCCGGGCAGGGGAATGGGGAGACAGTTCAAAAGGGCCTGTTTTCACTACAGATGGTCATTTTTACATCAAACCAAGCTGGAAAAGCCTATGGTAGTTAACAACGTCACAAGAATACTTACTAATTAGCCTAGCCTTAGTCTAATACAAGTCTTCTGAAGCCTACACAAAGACTACTGTTTAAAATAATACCACGTCCAAATTGCTAATGCAGAACAATTTCTAGTATTTTCACAAACATTACATGGAAATAAAACAGGTCACTCTGGTCCATCAGCTTCAAAAGGACAAATACTGCTTATGGATCATAAATAGGAAATGTTAACATTATAATAATTTCATTTTTCATTAAGAACTTAAAAAAAGACCGTAAAATTTCAGTCACTAGCTGACCCCCATCTGTTTTCCATACCTGATAGGCTTGAAAATTTCTCTTTTTGGAACTGATAACAGCCTTCACTATCTACCACATTGAGGGGGGAAAAGAAAGTGTTGAATTGGAAGAATACGCTGAGAAGAGCAAAATGACCATTGAGAAATATGTTAAAAATACAAAGTTTATTTTTAACAGAAAACTATAAATTGATCTACCTGTTTACATGCAAGGAGCCAACAGAAAACTTACACTACATGAAGGCAGCAAAAGTGAAAGAGAGGCTGGAGCTTAAAGATTTTGTTCAGATTCTGAAATTATAGGATTCCAGCATATTGTGGGACAGAAGGCTTTGATGGGCAATACAGTCTAATAAGATATTCAGGGATTAAGGCAGTGCTTCACAGACAGATGTGTCCATGTGCCAGTTGTTGCTAAGCTTTAATTTCTCCCCTTGTAATGTTTAATTTATCACACTGGCGCTTTCTAAACTAGAACATCTGTAAACAAGGTTAAGAATGACCTCCTTCCAATTTTACATCCGTTAACAGTGCCCCTTCTTCGTGCTCTAATTTTAGATACCTTAAAGATAAATAAATCTGTGGAAGGAAGGAAAAAGAACGCTTGTCCGACTGTAATGTGTTCATCTTGGGCGAATACAAATTTCTTCTCTGTCTGGCTCTCGGTGCACACAACTGACTCCTGATGCTCAAGCCATATTCAGACATCCCCTTCTCAGTCAAATGCAATTAAACAAACTTCTGCTAAATATTTAACAGCCTTGTGTAGTAATTAGCGGCAAATAATGGGAGCTTAAATTGATAATTGCTCAGGAATGTCCTTTTGCAAATATTACAAATTTCCTGCTCCTCTTTTTTCTTTTAGATTTTGAATCCTAGAAGTTTTTTAAAAAAATTTTGAAAGGATTTATTTAGTGAAATTACCCATAGTCACATTACATGGCCCAAGGTTTTGCAGCCAGGTTGGGTTGTTCTACCATCCACTTTGAGATTCCACCGGCCTTACTTGTTTTACTTGTTTCTGAAATCCATTGAAATTTAAAGTTATGTACCTGAACGCTGTTGGAGCAGGGCATTGATTTAAAAACTAACTGGCAGGTTTAGGATTTAAACTCTGGTCCACTAGATTCAAAAGGTCATCTGATTAGAATGGGAGAAGCACAAGGCATTGTAATTTGTATTCAAAGAGTAACCTTTGTAGGGAGAAGGAGGGAGAAAGGACTCTTTCTGCTTTTCCATTTGATATGGACAAGGATTCCCTTCGACCGAATTCCAATAATTATGAAAAATAGTTTATTGAACTTGGGCAAAAAGCAAAAGAAATGTCACTTGCTTGTAGTGTATCATTTCTTTTATTAAAAATACTGCCACACTCTCTAGGAGGTAAACTCACATTAAGAGTAAGTCAAACACGTAATAAATCATCAAGAACAGAAAAATATCTTTCTCCATCATAGGCAACCAAGTGCTTGTCTCCTAGGGTATTTGCTTTAGGAAAAACACACAAAAAATAAGACTGTGAATGGACAATGTATTGAGTCACATAATTTACATAGTTAAACCATGTAAGTAGGAGTGTTTGCACATGCGTGCACCTGTGCACACCCATGCCTGAGCTGGATGTGGGTGCCAGCCTGTGCTGTGGAGAGGCAGGGAGTTACATATGTGCATGAGTTCTACAGGTAAAATCCTTGGTGTTTGCTTTGATCTTTTTGTCCCTCAGGCCTCATATTCCTGCATGGAGAATGCAATTAGAAGGAGCCCTAAGCAGCCCCTGTTTTGAATTCTAAGAAAGTCTTTTCAAAACGCAAATATTTCACAAATCCAATTCTATTGGCGGGGGCGGGGAGGGACTCTCATTTTAAATTTTAAAAAATTCTGGTTTGGAGATGGGAGAAAAATTTTACAATCAAGTTTGGTGCTTTTTTTTCTAAGCTCGCTCTCTTTCCTTTCCCTTTTCCCAGCATGTTTTTGTGTGCTGTACAAAAAGTTTCAAGTCCCCTTTCTTTAACAATCCCCTGTGCCCCCATCCCCTGAAATAACCTCTGTTTATTAGTGAGTTCAGACAAGCAAGTCGAAGGAATCAGGAATGCTTAAGCACATCTCTTATCTTGTATGGGAACGTGTCAGGTCTTAAGACATATTTGTGTTCTCTCTTGTCCATCATTTCCCCTTGTCTCAGAATCTTTCAGGTCTGAAAATGGCAGAGCTGCCCCCACTCTCCACCCACCTTCTACTTGCTTCAGAAACCCACACTTGAAACTCCTGCCTCCTCCCACTTCCTGGGCTCCTTTTCTGGCACTGCTTCTAGGTCTCTGTGGGACAGTTTGTTCGTCCCTCATGGTGCACAGAGCTACTAGAAAGACAGCCCTTTAATTCCCCCACACGAAGATGTGCTGTAGCTATGGTGAGAGTAATCTATAACCCTCACATCCTTATATAATTTGCTACTCCAAATTAATTTTAATTCATTACCATAAAGCAATATAATTTAAAAAATAACTCTTTAAAGTGAAGTATTTAACATGATCCTGGAAGAAAGACAGCTTTGACTAAGAGAGGGCCAGGCAGCAGGCATGGTGCATACTCATGCAAATTCAAAGGTGAGCTGTAAACAAGTACACACAGCAACACTGCCGAGCATAAAGGGCCGGCGACGGGAGGCCTCATTCTAATCAGCCCTCAAAGGAACCTGCCAGCCAGAAGTGGCACTTATTCTAATTTAAAGCCCTCATGCTTGCTTCAGTGTTGCAAAATTTATAAAAGAATAACTTCATTAAACCGCCTGGCACTTCAAACGCAAATGCAAACCAGCCACAACACAGAAGGAGCTGGACAAGAGGAAGAGAAATATTCCCAGAGAATTGTTAACTCAGAGTAAAATAAAGTCTGCATTTGGGTGTTTCACTCTCTGATGACGAGGTTAGCCATGCAACTTTCCTTCACCGAGGACTTCTGCCACATGGCTCTTTACTTCTGTTATGAGGCCTGTTGCTCCTGTGAGTCTGCTTAATAATGCTGAAAATCATTCAAAGCAGTTCAGCAAGCCACGCCACATGCAGAAATACATCCGGCGATACATAAATGAACGCTATTCAGTATCCCTTTCCTGGTCTGCAGAGGATATTGACTCTGAACCCACCACTATTACAGCTCCCATTTACTAGGGTATATATTTCAGACTTACCTAAATTGTTAAAAAATTAATGTTAAAAAAATGCTTTTCCCCTTAACCTCAGTCCTCAAGAAAGAAAGCAATGATAAGGGTTAAGTAGAAATAATCTGCTGAAACCATGCACAACACTGGAGAAAAGTTACTGTCACATCCTAAAACACACACTTTTAAGGAAAATAATTCTTCTCCTCTGAATCAAAGAATCAAAGAAATGCTACAGTAAAATAACTTCAGGCTAGATTCCTAAGCTACAGTGCAGTTTGTGTCAGAACACACATCATTTCATGCTGAACTGTCAGCATATTTTTCAAAATCTTTTTTTTTTTTTTTTGGGAATGCTATGAAAAGACAAATCTCGAAGCCTGTAGAAAATCGCCAAACCTGAGAAAGTATGTTTCACACACACGTTGTAGGACACACTGCAATCTTGAGAGACACCAATAATGAATGACTCCTTTCCTGTCCAGTGTTTCTCATCACCCAAGTCCAAATCAGTGCTAAGATTTCACTTCAGAGAGAAGAAACATTCAAAAGAATTGAAAACTGTACTCCACGAAGAGGAAACAACCTTTGGGTGAAATCTCTTCAAGTGAACCTCCAAGGGCAATAAGACAACTATTTATCCCCATTCCTTCTCTGTTTTGGAGTAGGGTTCTTGCCGAAGAGAGACCTGTTACCGTTCTCATACCAGGATGACTAGAGGACGTGCTGCCACAATAGATGTGAACATTAAAGTCATCACCCAAAACTGCCGTGTGATGTGATTCATACTATTCCTTGGAACGAATATCGAAATTACTTCTCTATCGTCCTTATAAATTTGTTTTATAGTGCTGAAAGCTTTTTAACATTCATTTAATGCAATATATAGGTGAAGGTAAGTTGTATTATTTTTCTTCTCCATGAATAAAATAGGACTAATCAGATGGACTAAATGAGCTAATTCAATTACAGGCAGCCTTTATTATACAATAAAATATGGATTATTGATCTTGCGGAGTTGGCAGTGCACGATGCAAATTCAGTGAATGAAACCTGAAGATCTGCGCCTAAGACTATTTTTAGTCATGCTTAAACTGTCAGGCTTAGAACTGTTTTCACTTTTGAAAAGCCACCGAAAGAAAACAGCACTAACTAATTAAACCAGTGTTTCAAAAGGGGACGAATGAAAGGTTAACCCAGAGGGCCGGGATGGGAACCTGAGAAGGCCCCCTTGTTTAATTCCATGTTATACTCCCACAACGGAGGGAGGAGAAATGAGCAGGTTCTTTTGGCCTGTCTGTGGAGTGGTGAGTGAAAACTTACTTAGTAGACTGGAATTTACTCCATAAGCATCTTGCTGCAAATCCAATCTCTTCCTGTAATAAGAATGAGTGTGCTGTGGCTTTGCACTTAGAGGCAGACTTGTCTGAAGTACAACGCTGGACTGTCCTAGCAAAATCCTTTTGTCTTTTATCTCTTAAGAAAAATGCAACAATCAACCCTGGTTAGAAAGAAAGCAGTTCTGAATATGAGGTGGAAAGAAAAGCCTATGCAGCGAACACACTGAAGGGTAGAAAAGAGGTGAGCTTGGATAGTCCACGCATATTTACGCACTTTAGTTCTGCCTTCCCATTTCCCCTTCTCAATCTGCCCTTGAGATACGAAGGCGTGCTGACTGCTACCTGTCCTCTGCTACAAAGTGCGGACCAGACTGTCTCCTGTATTCCTTGTAAACTTCTCCCAGCTCTTCCCTACAGAGACAGCACTCTTCCTTTTGACCAGATTCATACCTCTCTTCCTTTTCTGCAGGCCGAGCCCCCACATGGCAGCACAAACAAAAATAGGCTCTTTTCTCTTTTTTTAAAGAGTAGAAATGGGGCCTGTGTTTTGGTAGGCACCCCTCCAAAGCGTAGGTAAGTGTACATGTGGCATGTTTTCTAAAAAGACTCCAACGAAAGGGAGGAATGAGACAAGCTCGACAATGCTGCACAAAGTTGCAGACTGTTCGGCTACAGTCCAGAAAATGAATCCAATTTTTCATTCTGTCATTATAAATATTTCATTGCAAATGGTACTGATTTTCTGCAACTGTGGTTAAGCAAAGGCCTCTGTGTGAATATTTAAGGGAAAAAAAAGGAGGAAGACAATGAAGAAGAAGGAGGGGGAATTAAAGGTTAGCAACCAATTAATTTCTTACTTTAAATATAAAAGATGCTGGGAGAAATTCAACAGTGATGTAGTATGTGACTCAAAGAAGAAGAAAAAAAAACATTTACTCTGCTCTTCTTCTGACAGTTTCTCATAAAATATCTGCAGTCCATCTATCTTTTAGTACTCCAGGCTCCTCTGGAGAGCAGAAAATGGTGGTTTAAAGCTCACTTCAGTGCCAGTCTGCGGGAGATTGCTTTCCACAGGACCCCCGCTGATGGAGGCCTAGGGGAAGAGGCCCAGGAGTTATTCAATCAGCCTGAGACTCTGGGGCGGCTGGGGGTCCTTTGAGGGCTGATTATAAAGCTGCCCTCCTGTTGCCTGCCTCGGAACAGAACGAAATGAGCAGCCTCTTGCTGAGCAGATTCTGCAAGAAGGAATTTCACCTGTCATGGAGTTTGTCAGAATTTCAGGATTTATCTTGGTGCAAAATTAATAAAATACCAACCAGGATTTCAGGCTGACTACTCAGCTGTGTCATCTCAAAGTGATCTTTCACCCACGAAAACCTGGACAGTGAGCACAGCCATTCCTGGCCTACTTTTCCTTTGGAGGGTAAGCGAGATGATGTGACTAACGCCACCCGGACACCAGGATGAGATTCTGAACCAATTACACACAAGGCTGAATTATGTGTGGGTGCTACTGTCTTAACATGTGACCTCTCCCCTCGCCGCTGTAGTTCGAAAGCCTCTTTGGAATAAGCCCGAGTCTGAAGCATAAAAAGGCCATTTCTGTAGTTTATAACACAGTAGGTCCCCTATGGCATCACATCTGTTAAATTCGTACACTGGTATTTTCAGGCCTGGATTTGATTTATCTTTTAAAAAGGAGTACTAACAACGGACTATGTTAAGAGCACATATTGTGAAACATTACAAATTAATCTTGAGTCAGCCTGAGCAACAAGGTGGTTCTGCCTTTTGTTTCACTACACACTGCCCTCATGTCCGAGCACCCTCTGGGCTTCCGGCAGAGAGAGAGTGGGAGTGGGAGTCGGGAGGGCGGGAATAAACTTCTGCCAGCTCTGAGCTGCAGCGGGCATGGCCATCTCTGCTCATTCAGCTTCAGAAGGTGGCTTGTACCACACAAATCACTGCAGCTATTTTAAGTGGGGTTCTGTGAAGCCCAGGGTTTGATCATTTTGAGCTGAGGCTTGGGTGGCCCGAGGCAAATAGCTCTGGTTCTCAGAGTGGGTGGGATCACATCACACATGGGGGCAGTGTGTGGGCCTTGGGTTGGCTCTCATGCCACTGGCTGATCCAAGTCACTGGACAGAGTGAGCAGACATTTCTCAGATCTGACTCCGGACTCTGAACTCAGGTTCAGAACAGGATTAACTTGGATTGCTATGTACACCTTGAGTGGCATCCCTGGCCTCCCCCCACACTCAGACCATGGGTGCCTCTTCCTAATTGGTGACTGGCAGTGCATCCTCGGCTCCCAGAGTCAGCTGTTGGTTTAAAGCAATTGCTGCTTCCCTGTCCATTTTCTAAATGAGACATTAAACAACACTGTAATGTGTTCCTTCCAGCTCTTCCCCTAGTTAAATGATAATTCTGTTTTGGAGAGTCACCTTTACAAAGCAGTAGTAGCTGGACAATATTAACACCAAGAGATCTCAGGACAGAGTGAGAGAGAGAGAGAGAGAGAGAGAGAGACAGAGAGAGAGAGAGAGAGAGCGAGAGAGACAGAGGAGAGAGAGAGAGAGAGACAGAGAGAGACAGAGAGAGACAGAGAGAGACAGAGAGAGACAGAGAGAGACAGAGACGGAAAGAGAGAAAGCTTGCAAGTGAAGGCACAGATGGTGGGCGGGGACACAGGGTGCTCTCAGCAGGCTTCAGTGGCGATGCATTAACTCCACAGAGGGATGAGGGCACCCCACCAGTACTATCATGAATTATAACTGAGTATGGGAGTGAGGTCTTAGTCCCTGACTCACAGCAAATAGACTGTTCTATTTTCCTGCACGATCACCTTTCACCCTTATAAACTCAAAGCACAGCAAAGCACACTGCTGGTATTTAATGGTATCACAGTAGCCTTTTATGTGTCTAGAAGGCACACAAACTTAGCAGATGTGCCCAGTGGTGTAAGTCAGATAATTATAAAATTAAGTTTTGGCAATGTAAAAAAAGAAACCTTTTTTTATGGGCGATTCAGGTTTCCAGTGAGACATGGTCTTCTGCCAGCTGAGGAGCCGCATCAAAGCAGGCTGGGGGCCCCCTGAAAGATGCCAGCCTCCCAGACACACTGGGTACAACGAAGAAGGATCCCCTTTGCAAACTTTTTCCTCCTCTTACGGGAAAGCAGTTCCTGCCCAGTTAGCTCTCCCACTCACTCATTCAATGAAGTCATCAATGAAGGGGGCCTGTTATTTTAGGCAGTTTAAAATTTCACTACTTTTAAAGGTCTCGTTTACCCTGACTTTCACTCCCGATTACGCCTCAGAGTTGCTGTTCTAAATGACAGCACCGCGAGCACTGCTTTTAAGCACTATTCATCTCGCCCGCCACATCTCCAGCTTTTACAGAACACAGCTCTCTCTCCAATAAGAGGAACTTACTCCTTCATAGCTGCAGGGCAGAGCCTGTTACGAGCTGTAGATTCGCTGCAAATATAACAATAAAGGATACAAATGTGAATTCCTCTTAAAATACATGCTTAGCTCTGAAGCTGCCTTGCCTTAGCAAACTCAATCAAGAGCAGCCTATCAATCTTTCCCCAAATGCACAGCAACAGCTCATTTCATGCGCTGTCCAAAGGATTGCTACATCCATGGATCAGAAGATGCTGGGATGAATTCTTTGCTCATTTCAGGGGATTTATAGTTGAAGTCCATGATTACTATCTCTCTTACTCTAATTGTCACAACAGTTGGATATGGAGGTGGTGTTTTCCAATAGTCGGATAAAAGTTTGCAAACACAAAGCATCTATTCTTGCCACTTTGTCTCTGCTAATGTGAGGAAACTGATCCATGTGTGGAGCAAACATCTAAAATAGGAACACACGTGGAAATTCAATGTGCCTCTCTGGATTGCAGAATGTTCTAGAAATCTGGACTTCCAGATCTCTCCGAAGGATCTGACTATAAAGGTGCAGAGACAGAGCTCTGTCTTTATAGGACAATCGTGCCCGTAGTTTCTCGTTTCTAATGGAGGCAGATCTTCTGGTGCTGTGGCAGCAGGCTGTCTTGGCGACACAGAAGACGGCAGGGCCAGCAAAGCCCAGCCAAAGCAGAATGTGGCAGAGGTGATGAACATTTCCAGGGGGTAGGGAGGGAGGGGGCTGCAGAACTGGCCACAGTGCTCTTCAGTACACCCTAGCTGGATGCTCCATAAAGTCACACTGATGGCAGTTCGGAGATGGCCATCTGTTGTCAACTCTGGGCCAGACAAAAAATAATGTAATGGCAGATCGCTAACAACAGGGCTGTTGGAGGAGGGAATCAGTCCTAGAATGAGGAGGTGGTGCTCCCTCTCTTAATAGCAAAAACCAGCCATCGATATGAACATCAAGAAATTAATGGATGGAGAATTTTTAAAAACTGAGCTGGGGTGCCGTAGAAACAATTCAAATGTAAATAAAGTGGTTTTAGCTTATTGCAATTACCTCTGGTGCCCTTACTTCAGTCATATTAACCAGTTGATTCTTGAAAATTTCACTACCAGGACACATGGTGAAGCAGTGAGGGCCAAATTTAGGGAAAGGTGAGCCCAGGTTGTGCCTCCAAGCATGCACACACAGATTAGACATTTATTGGTACAAAATGGGTAATTGAAAATGCATTTACTCACTTAGTCCTAATGAGTTCATTGTGACAACAGGCTTATCTATCTTTTCGAATGCTTGCTTAATTTCTAGATGCAGTTTTGTTAAAAAGCAAAATAAAGCTACCTCATCTTCAGATGCAATATGAATTCTACAAGTTTTAAACTCTCTTCTTTGCTCAAAAAAGCCCAAGTTCTGTGCTACTGCATAGATAATAGGAGGAGTGAAAGAGAGAGAGCGTGGGGAGTGTGGGGGTGGGGGTGAGGGTGGTGGGAGAGAACAACAAATTGAGGTTAGCTGTGTCCTATTTCTTTGTCCTATATGATTAACTTTCTGCCTGCAATGGTGAGGCCAATCAATCCTGATTGAATTATCCAATATTAACAGCTGAAAGTGATCAAAACTAATGGTGAAAACATAGCACAAATCAATAAATCAATGCAAATGATTCGGTTCCTGGAGATCCGATCAAATAAAAGAGATAGATCAATTTAACCACTGAGCAAATTAAGTGGAGGCTGCTGTAGGACCAATTTACTTCAGAAGCCCGTAGGCCCACAAAGCTGAGAGATGAGGCAGTGTAGAAACGGACCAGTTCCAGAATGACATGCTCATTTCACACAGTTTATACTCCTACAGATCTCTGTAGAATATGTTCAGGGGCTGTGATTACAGCCCCAAGAGCAGGAGATACACGGAGGTCCAATGGAGCTAATGAAGTGGAGACCTAAGGTAGGAGGCACAGACCACCCAGGAAGAGGCAGGAAATAGATCTCCACACTGACTGCCTTCCCAAATGATCAATACAGAACCCAGCTATACTAGGCCCAAAGTGATGGGCACATTTTTCCAATCCGGGGGTCCCAAAGGAAGAGCACATGATAAAAGGCGAGGCGGGACACCGTTTTGAGTCTTAGAATTGGAGTGCGGATAATGAAAAGAATTTCAAGCTCTGTTAGACATAAAAATAAAACTGAAAAACAGAAAAGTTGTGAAAAGGTGAGTATAAGGAGCAAAGGAGCTTTAAAGTCACTTCTTTTAGATGTGCTGTGAGTAGTAACACACACTTTTCCATCCCTCTTGTTTGCAAAAGAGGGTTTCAGACTAACTAGGAGAAAAATAAGAAAATAAAATAAACTAAAGCGAACCTTTCCCCCACACCCCACACAGATCCTATCTTGTCTTTCATAGATGGGCAAGATAAAACTTTTTGTTTTGCCACAGGCCCTAAATTTAGAGGGGGTGGGGTCAGGTTGTTTTGAAATACATTCTGAAAGCAAATATAAATTTTACTTTTACAGTTATATGCTAAAAAGGAAAGAAAGAAAGAAAAAAGCCCAAGACTTTAATACCTTGAAAAAGATAAATATTTAAAAATAAGAATTTTTATCTGGAAACCAATTAACACGAAACTATGTCAAGGTATGATTAACTGGAAATTTATTCCAGTGAAGTAGAACAGAGAACTTAAGGGATATTCTGACATGTCTGGGGAAGGGGTTTTATTTCCAAGTAATGAAGAATCTTGATTTTGTCTCCTTAGGTCAGCATTCAGGAGCAAGAAGAGGGCCAGGGAACCCACATTCACCAAGTGCCCATCCTGTTCCTCACTGTGTGCTGAGTGCTCAGTATCAGCTACTCCACTACACTTTGCCCAAGACCCATGGAGTTAGACGTGATGATCCGTCATCCCCTACGTGCTTATTTTACAGATGATAAAACTGAGGCTCACAGTCAACAGCTTTTAAGTAGCAGTGACCAAAATTAAGCTGTGGTGATTCTTTTCCACAACTCATGCTCTTTCCCCTGTATTAAGTTGTCTATAGAGACAAATTAAAAAAAAAAACAACAAAAAACCACAAAAACTACAGTTGACCCCCTGAACAATACAGGTTTGAACTGCATGGGTCCATCTATATGCAGAATTTTTTTCTATAAATTCTGCAAATGTATTTTCTTTTCTTTATAATTTTCTTAATAACATTTTGTTTTCCCTAGCATACTTTGTTGTAAGAATATAGTATATAATACATGTAACACAAAATATGTGTTAATCAACTGTTTACTATCGGTAAGGCTTCTGGTTAACAGAAGGCTATTAGTTAACTTTTGGGGGAGTTAAAAGTTATACTTGGACTTTCGACTGCATGGAAGTCGGCACCCATAACCTCCACGTTGTTCAAGGGTCATTATATTATTTTAAAACTATTTACCATTTGCGATATTATGAGTGGCTAACTCTCCCACCTTCACAGATATTTGAATCATATCCGTCCTTCAAAACTAGCTTGAGTGTCTCCCACAGGATGGCTTTCTTGATTCTCCCAGCTGGAGAATAAACATCCTCTCTTGGAATACTTATAATAATTTTTTGCATATTACATCATGTAATAATCAAATGCATATTTATCTTTTCTAGTAGAGTATAAATATGATATATTTCTAATTATTTTTGATATGTCATAGAGTGGATTTAAAACGATGAAATTATATTTTTATAAATACTTTTAATTAATAAATATATTTTCTTATCTAATAATGGCATTAGGATGATAGTAGTATATAGTATAGATAGCACTGTGCTTTGACTATTAAAAAGGTTTCTTAAATGTCTCATCACATATTGTTTAATAATTTAAGACACAGATTTGTATTACATTTATTAAAAGGCTAGTTTAGTTTAGTAGCTAAGTTAGTGAGCGACCCAGTGAGTCACTCAGCAGCCACATGTCAATGCTATATTGTTGTCTTATACATTCATCCCATAGGCAGTAATTCATTTTTCTTTCAGAAATACACCATAAAACTTGAGCATCAGTTAAGCTCTGATGTGAAAAATATGCATCAAAATTAGGTGATTTGGTGGAAAAGTGATTTGAGAAGAAAATCAAACAGCTGTAGAGACAATTACATGTTTAAACTTTAGTGATATCTGAAAGTCTTGGTATATCTCTCAGAATGTTAAATTGCTACTCTATTTTGAATGTGGAAAACACTATTCGTGAGTTAATAAGGGAAGGGCTGAGTATCAAAATGATTTTTGATTTAAAAGGAATTGAAATACCAGAATCTCAGAGCCTAAAGTTCATCTAGGCCAATTCCCTCTCTTCCTACAGTTGGAATTCTCTCCATATCCATTAAATTCATAACATGATGCCTCCTGGAACTTTCTATGGGGACATGTTTGGAGGGGATGATTTGATCACTGCCATTGAAATGCAGTTTTTCTAGAGGCACCAATTAAACAGTAATTACTGTATTGAAAGAAAGTGGCCTATTCAACGGAATTTTTACAAACACACCACTTGCTCACACCTGTATAAACCACTTTGGATACAAATATGCATTGTAGGATATTATTCTTGGACCACACAATCCTTCTCTCAAAGCAGCTTCCTTAAGTTCTGCAGAAAAGTTATGAGGTCTATTAGGAAAACATGTGAAACATTCAATATATTCATTCGTTTTAAAAATAACAAAATGTTCATTTAGTTTAAATAATGCACTGTTATTCCAAAACACATCTTCCTTACTAGCATGCTAGGTGGCCTTGAAGTATATTAGAATTCCTCAGAAAAATGGGAGAAAACTCTACTAGAAAGAAAAGATTACATCCTGCCAAAAACGATATATTTCTGGACTGGCATTTAGCACTTTTGGTCAGAAAGGTTTAAGGGGTCATGTGAAGAATATAGATTCCACACTGGCAAAAGGTGTGTCCTAGATTGAGTGTTCCATAGAAATAGAGGTTACAGTTTGCTCAATTCTAAAAGGAATTGTGGTCTGTGATATCCAAAGGATTATGTCTGAGTCCTTGATTTTTCTGAGGATGGACAGTGTATAATGAGAAATGATCTGAATTCTGAATAGCCTTGTAGGCAATGCTAATGAAAATAACAAACATGCATGCATGTGTGTGTATGTTGGATATGAATTTTATACCCAACAAAGCACTTCTATCCACAAAAAGATGCTTTTGTGATTTTAACTGGGTATAAATAGCGAAAAAAAAAAAAAAGAAATTACTTATTACGGTCATGAAATCATTTATGCATCATTAAAAGATACACTATAGTTATGTTATTGGGCAATTCTGGAATGCTCATCCTCAACTTATCTTATTAGTCTCTCTCACTCTGATATAAGAACCAAATGCACTATATGCTTTCAAATCTCCAATAGGATTTCAATTCTTGGGCATTTAGTTTTATAACCGAAAAGTCCTTCTTTCTGAACATTAGTGGCATAAAAACATAGATGAATTCAAGTGGAATGATGTGTCAGTTTTAAAATTTGCATTTATTTTACATCCCAAGGCATGAACTGCAGTGGGCTCATACAATAGATTTATTTTTCTACTCTGTTACTATTTTGGTTACCAATCTTATTTTCTATTGTCACCTTAATTTCAGTCATTTTCTGCCCCCTTATTCTAGATATTAACAAAATTGTTTTACAGTTTTTGTGTACTTACCATGCTCACTTTCTATACAAGAAATAAAAGAAAACAATATTTTAAAATTAAATTAATGCCTTCCTCTAAACACAGGTGTAAAAGGTAATTTGGGTAATGAAAGCAAATGCACAGGACTATGAACCCCTAAGGTTAAAGCATAAAAATCCAAATGCATACAAAACTAGAAAAAGAAAAGTTAATTCTAATCCATTTTTCATAATGTAATCAAACCTGAAAGCCATTGCTATTACTATGGATTTGAAAAAACAGACCTATAGATTCCAGTGACTATGGATATCAGCTTTGCAATAATTATCACATACTAATTATAAATACTGTTCTTATCTAAGGATGGGGCACAAATTGAGCCCAAGTGTTCATATCAAGACCAAATAGATATGAGTTGTGAGATTGGAAAAATAATACTTACAGCTTTAGATTATAAAATAATTATAATCTAAAGCTGTGAATATTTTGGCCCACTTATTTTGGCCCAGATCATAGTACAAATAGGTCAGAAATGTTTTGAGAGATGTTTGACCTCTCAAAATTTTAAAGAGTCATGTGTGTACCATATCTTCTATGCCGATGTTCTGGAAGTGTGACTCGGGGACCTTTGGGGTTCTCCTAGATCCTTTCAGGGGTCTGTTAGGTCAATATTATTTTCATAATAACATTAAGACATTATTTGCCCTTTATACTTTTGTTATCTCATCAGTGGACAGTGGAGTTTTCTAGAGACTTGGCATGTGATGTTATCTCTGACAGCTAGTAGAATTGTGTGCTTGCGTATTCTTGCGTTTAAAATATTTCTCAATTTTGATTTCTAATATAGACAGAAAACATCAAGAAATAATAACCCACACAACTCAAAGCCCTTTGCAGTCCTCAATCATTTTTAAGTGTAAAGGTATCCTGAAATAAAACAGTTTGATAACCACGGGTCTCTACTAATTGTAGAAAATCATGAATACTGTATGTTCCATGAAACCCTAAAATACGCCATAAAAGAAACCTGGAGTCTTGAAGGATGTGTTTAACTTCTTAGTTTTGTCTGCCCTACAATGGGCCGTAGGCCCATTTTTTAAAATTTTTTTTTTAGTGCTTTGCCTTTTATTATTCTTGCATCCTTGTGAAAGATAACAGAATTCTGACATAAAGTGGGTATGTGACTCGTGCAGAATTTACCGTAAACCAGATAGTGAAAGCCAGTGCTCTGTTCTATGTTTTGGCACAGTAATTAACATTTGACCCTATAGTCTTCACTAAAGAGATGTCATCAGAGAAACATCTCAATGTTAGGTTCTTTTAACGAAAGACATTGAAGTTTTACCACTGGGTTACTTGCATTAGAATCTACTAATACAGTAGTCCCACCTTATCCATGGTTTTGCTTTCCATGGTTTCAGTTACCCACAGTCAACTGTGGTCTGAAAATGTTAAATGGAAATTTCCAGAAATACATAACTCATAAGTTTTAAATTTTGTGTCACTGTGAGTAGCATGATAAAATCGCTAGCCATCCCATTCTGTCCTGCCCAGGATGTGAATCATCCTTTTTGCCCAGTGCATCCACACTGTGTATGTTCCCTTCCCATTTTCCCATTTGTCACTTAGCCTTCTTGGTTATAAGATCGGTTATGAGAGAGAGAGAGAGAGAGAGAGAGAGAGAGAGAGAGAGAGAGAGCGCGCACGCGCGCGCATTTTATTATAGTGTATTGTTGTAATTATTCTATTTTATTTATTATTTTTGTTGTTAATCTCTTACTGTGCCTAATTTATAAATTAAACTTTATCATAGGTATGTATATATGGGAAAAAACATAAGGTATATCTAAGGTTCGGAGCTTTCTGCAATTTTATACATCCAATGGAGGTTTTGGAATGCTTCCCCCTTGGTTGAGGGGCGGGGACTACAGTCCAGTACGAAGTGGAATTTTATTGCAAACTTTTTTCAAGAACATTAGATAGAAGTCAATCTCCACAGAATCTCAACAACTTTGATTTTTAAGCTATTATTAATTCTGCTTCACAGTTTGCATACTAAGTAATAGTGCCACTAGGTGTATTGGCCGTATCCTTTAGAGTCATAGAATATGTTTTCAAACAGAAATTTAGGTTGTTTTCTAAGCCACAATTTTAAACAATAGTCTAACTTGGGCTATCTTTTATATTCAATTCGCAAACAGATGTGTCAGAGTAGAATTCTATTTAGAAGTGATAAAAAGTAAAATAGTAACTTTAATTTTGGTCTACTGACACATATAAATTAAATGGGCTCACCCATTTTGGAATATATTTTTTATTTCACCTCCTTGATTTGCTAGTTGTTCACTTATACAATGATAAACCCTAAATTCCTTATTCTGACACACAACATAAGTCTGCCTTCCCCAGATCCCAAGGAGGCACAGTGCTGCCCAGGGTCCACAGTACGGGATAGGAGACAAAGCGGTGTGTGGGTGGGGGCTCAGAGTCCCTGCTTCAATCAGGTCAGCTCCTCTTCATGCTGTTTAAGGAATTCGATACAAAAAATAATTACACCCTCACCCCATTTTAGGGTAAATGAATTTATAATAATAATGCCCATAACAAAACAATTTTGAGTTCAAATCCATTCTCCTTCAAGGGCACTAACAAAGTTTAACAAAAACATGTTACTCTTACATGACTGCGTCAGAAAAATGAGGATAAGTATTATGCCCATCTTTTAGATGAAGTAACAGAAAAAAAAAACAAACACAAGAATTAGTTTCCTTTTACAATAAGTGACATTCTAGGATAGAATCCAGTTCTCACACTTTTAACTATCAGTTTATTGCTAAGAATAATAAAACCAACCGAACATTGATATATTTTATGGTTTATACCTTATAACCAGACCTATTAGTTCATGTTTACCTAACAACACCATAAGTATTACATTCGTCTATCATTTCTTCATATCTGAGGTTCGAAGACATTATGGGCCTGCGCCAGGTCACATATCTAGCAAGTGGGACACTCAAGACTAAACCCAATTATCTTTAGGTGTCAACATTTTAACTGTAAGGCTGTTACTAAGTAATAATTATCTTATTAGATTAAGTGAAAGAAACATACACTGGACAAGAACATAGCTTCTTTTTGCTTTTCCTTTCTCCCTTCCAATTTCAAGCCCCTCAGGACAACAATAACCTGGACATCCATTCAACCTGGAGCCCAGGGGGAACAGAACATGAATAAAACAGGGTTTGGGAGAATAAGTTGTGACAAGCGAGGTGAATGATCCCACAGTCCAATAAACCTGACCCCTAAGTCTATCACACTGGGTCAGAAGGTCCAATTATAGGTCTGTTCTAGTTCTTTTTATGATTGACAGCAGCTAGAGGCAAAATTACTTTGGTGTCTGTTAATCCAGCCTCTAATTTTCTCTTTGCCCCAGTACACACAAAGCATCATGGTGGCCTAGGGTGAGTGATACTGTGAATCCAGATTTAAAATGCCCTGTTTCCTATAAGAAGAGCAACTGAGTCCAATCCCAGTCCTCCTCATGGGGACATTACCTGCAACTCTGTTTGGAAGAAAAACTTCTGTGGACATTGTGTGCAGTCATAGATCTTGTCTTCTTGTCCATGAGCAGAGAAAATATGCTGCTGCAACTTGTTTGCTTGAACAAACACTGAAATGATAAAAGAAGGGTGAGCTTTGGGTTATTTCTTTCCTAAATGCCCTCGGTTGAGGACTCCCCATGAACAGACCCAGACTTAGCAAACAGAATGACATGACTTCTGGGTGTGACCACTGCCAGGGACCTGGAGAGCTGAGTCACCTTTGCTCTAGGCTGGGTCTCTGGCTTTCGTTAAGATGCACTCTACTGAGCCCCTATTTCAACCCAAACGACTCCAAATTAAAGGTTTATGGAGGCTCAGCTCCCTGTAAATCTTTTAAAAATAAAGTCAAAAATTGTCAAATGCACAGCACTGTCTGAACAGAAATGACTCTTATTTCTCAGCAACCCACAGGTTAAGAATCGTAGATGCCAAAACCCTATTTATTGTATTTGCCTAAAGTTATAGCTAGCAAACAGTTCTCCATTTAAATGTGTTAATGCTAAAAATTATATCCCACAGCTACTCTGGGGCATTGTCTATAAATGTGAAACAGAACCCCAGGTAAATTCTCTTTGGATACTTTAAGATCAACTCAGCCTACACACTGAATGCAAGGGTTTCAATAATATAAACATGTTCAATTTTAATGACTACAAAACAAGGCCCTAAGACTGTGTAACAGTTTACCTAGGAGACATACTATTAATAATTAAATTGTATATGCCAGAGGCAGTGTTTGGGTTGGCAGAACTGACTTCTGATGGATGCCTGGTGCACTGTGACCTAAAAAAGTTTGCATCTACAATATTAATCTGTATAGGCAGGGAGAGGATTTATTAAAGATGTTGGCATTTGACTTTGACTCTACTC
This sequence comes from Pteropus alecto, assembly GCF_000325575.1. Lineage (NCBI taxonomy): Eukaryota > Metazoa > Chordata > Mammalia > Chiroptera > Pteropodidae > Pteropus > Pteropus alecto. Next base: position 22,128,711 of record NW_006442107.1, on the reverse strand, counting down.
TAATCATTAAAATTATTCTAATTGCCAGCCAACCTAAAATATTAGAATATTGTTCTTGTGAGTCATACATTTTAATCACATTTCTCATTACCTTAAAAAACTGCTCAGATTTCCTCTCCCACCTAACATGCTTTATAATGGAAGGTTTTTTTTTTTTTTTTTAAATTGTTATTTCTAAAATTACTTCAAGATACACTAAAACAATTCAGGTCTGTCAACAGAAAATGCAGACTGTTCATAATTAATGCATTTTTATCTCTTATCTACATCGACAAAAAGAACTGAGGTTTTTATACATATTTGCAACTCATGTCCATATAACAGCACATTTAACAAGGCTTCTGGTCACAACATGAAAGAACTATTTTATTAGAGGTTTTAATCATGAGAAGATCTATGACCCAGTCCTCATGAAAACTTATCATGAGCTTTTATAAAGAATCCAGCCTCCTGACCCATATCTTAAGATAAATACTATGCTACAGAAAAAAAAAAAAAAAGGAACACTACAGATTTTTTAATTACAAATGTGGAAGAATAAAATATTTCCAAAAGGAGTGGCCGATGGAATTACCGAACGCAGGAGCCTTGCATGCATACGTTGAAGGCAGAGCCATGAACACACTCAGGTACTACTTGTTAACTGTGCAATAAACGTGGCCCCTCTCTTTTCATTTTATTATAGGTCAGAAATCTACAGACTGAATGCAGAGAAGGTTAATAATCAATGCTTGGAATTTTGCTCTGGAAACAAAGAAGTCAATTTTGAGAAACTGTATTTTTGTTTTGTTTTGCTTTTCCTGACAAATAAGAAGGAAACATAGCCTTGAGGGACTTAACCACTAAGTCCAAGACACATGTAAAATGATCACAAAGGATTTTCCAAAATAACTCTGTCATTGTTGGGGAAGTACCAGAAATGTGTGTGATCATATTTCAACCCCTATGGGTTTCAAATTATAGTTTCTGATTTACATTTTTTTTTTTTTTTTTTGCTGCTGAAAACTATACTGTTATAACATCTGATAGAGTTTCTTCTTAAATGTGTGAATTTATATCAACTTCTACTTTAAAGATTCCAATTACATAGGAAAAAATGTCTCATCTAATCTGTTCACCTAACTTGTTTCTGAGTTTAAAGAATTTTGGGAGGATTTTAATACTATCTTTCTATTTCTCATGAGAAATGTTATAAAATTCTTCATATTTAAGTAACAGACATGTGCTGACAACATGGCTGCACTTTTAGTCAAAAGTCTTGTGATTATAAAGCAGCTTTGCGCAGGGCAGTCTCTGCCTTGGTAACCTTTTAAAGTTGAGAGGAGAAAAGTGAACAAAACATGGATGTCATTTTCCAAATGGAAAAGTACGAACTTCTGAAAGAATTTGAAATGCCATTTGTTCATCCCGACGGTTAACCTTCATGTCCATTTGAGCCTTTAAGTAGGCCGCAATCAATAATGCTAATAAGCAGAAATCAAATCTCTTCTCAAATTGAACTAAAGTCATATCTGTAAAAGGCCATAGCAGTGGGAAGAATGCTTTGGTAGGAAAGACATGACGTGGCCATGAAACTCTCTAGAGTTTTCCTGACACAATCTTCCTACCTGTAAAGCAGACTGGACACTTGAAGGTGCCTCCCATCCCTTCAAAGCTGTGCTCTATCAGGTGGCACTGGAGTTTGGCAGGGGAGTCAAAGGTCTGGCTGCAGAGTTTGCATTCATGGTTAAGTCCTTCATCTGTCAAGTAAAATACATGAACGGAAAAGTTGACACCCATCATATCTTTAATGGACTAGTGAGTTAGCTGTAATTGCATACATTAAACCATTTCCATCACCAAATATGTAGTAGTATATATGGTTTCTAATTATTTCACATTATTTATGAATTTATAGCAAGTTAAAACATTTCTGGAATTTAAAATCAAAGATAATAAGGCAGATTTTATCTTAAGGTAATGCATTCTATTATAAGCTTTTAAAGTATAATTGGTATATCAATAATGAGGCATCTCTTTTTCTCTAATTATCATAATTTTAGTGGCTATGTATTTTCAAAGTCCTAAAATAAAGGACCCATAAAAAAAATGGACAGCTTCTTCCTCAGGCCTCGCCCCAGTTTATCTAAAAGTTTCTAAAAGTCTCTATTTCTAATGATAAGGTTCTCAATGGTATCTCTATTGATAAGAATTTTTTTTCTACTTCCAAAATATTTTTTAAATTTTGAAATATTATTAACGCTTACAGTGTCTCATAAATGCTCTTTCTTCTTCTTGGTACTTCTAGTCCCTATATCTTCTCAGTTCATTGTTTTTTTCACTTTGTTAGACAGTTTCAATTTTACCCTCAATCTAGACTCTGCCTGTCTTTTTCCAAAGGCACTTTTACGAGCTCCAGGCTCACTTTTGACTAGTCCTGTGTTTTTCTTTGATGCCTTAGGAACAGGATGCTAGAAAAATGTTTTGATGTAATAACAACTGCTATATAAAGTGAAGCGTTCATTATTTTTATTTTGCTTTATTCCTTGTTAAAATGTTTATGAAATTTAAAATTTAGGGATTATCCTAACTTGTTCGAATTTGTAATTTTAAGAAGTGAAAACCAGTAGCACTGGAACAAAAAACCTAACACCTACTTAGAAGCTTCTTGTGTTTCAGACACTATTAATCTAAGTGCTTACAGAAATGAATTCATTTAATTTAACAACTCTATGAGGGAATACCACTACTATTACCATATTGCAGATAAGAAAAATGAAGCCCAGAGAGTTTAAGTGGCTTCACTCTGAGTTACTTAAGCATAAGCAGTCTGGATTCAAACTCAGGCAGCCTGTCTCAGAGTCTGTGGCCTTAGCAGATATGCTATAGCACACATCAGCTACTGCCAAGACTACTTTATTTCTAAGAGTTAAGGCTGCAATTTAACCTGGCTTGTTATCAAGTTATACTTTTATCGTCTCTTACTTTCAATGATCGAAAATGCTACTAAGGAACATCTGCGTGGAATATTCCAGATCTAGGGAATGAAAGGCAAATTCACACTGTGGCAGTAACAAGTCTATACTTCAAAGTTATTTCCTTTCATTCAAGACAACATGAATGTATTTAAGTCCTTCACTAGTTGATATTACTGGCAACACAAAAAGCCCAATTACAAAGTGAATTATTATTAGCTAACTAGGAGTAAAATCACTCTATTTGTATTCCTAATCTTTCTTCTCACACAAGTATGAGTCTTTAGAAGCAGAGGACTGGAATTTGTAAAAAGAGAAGCAAAGCACTAATTAAGCCACCCAGTACTGTCTACATTTCACAAGAGATAAAAACCTACTCTGTATTTGGGTGGCACAGTAAATTCCTTGATTATAATTATGTAAGAAGGAGTTTAATTGTGCATACTGACATGACAAGGGGTTATACAAAAAGCTTTAGGGATTATATAAGATCAAGGGTTTTCCATCTGTTCTTTTCTTTTTTTAAATCTTAAAGTCACAAAAATTTTCTAAATTTTAGGTATTAAGAAATATAAGAAACACTACTTATTGTAGATCATTGAGCCATTAAGTCATTCACCAAAAAGACTTGCCAAATGTAATGGTTTTGTATTTGCTCAGTGTTGTATACCTTTATTTTGACAGTAAGATGCTAACTAAGAGTTCTAATTTCATCTTTAAATTATGTGTTTTGTATAAGAACCAAGATGCGTCCTATGGTGTGAGCAGGTATATATATTTGCTCCAGAATTCTTAAACTTGCAAAGTAATATATATAGGCCTGGTGGGTTTTCTTGGGGATAATGACTGTTATATGAACATAAAGTGAATTATGAAAGTTAGGATGATCTTTCATGTGATATTATCTTTCTTAACTATGAATATTTTGTTTGGGAAAATAATATAAAAGAAAAAAAAGATATACGTGTATGAGTACAACAAAAATGTCTTCATCAATTTTTATTTCTTATCCAAAGATCAGAGACATTCCATCACAAAATGTGAAATAATCCAAATTTAGTCAAGTGAATTCACAAAAAGGTGACACAGAATCATAAAGTATTTATGCATTATTGGCACAGATTTAGTTTTCATGAATTCCACACTTTATTTTTGAAAGCACTAACTGACAGCAAGGATAATAACTATCGCATCCAGCCTTTACGGAATTCTTTACAGTTTAAAAGCACAATATAATGTTGAAAACAGGTAGAAAGTTCTACTTGCCTTTTATTTCTAAGTAACATAGTGAGGTCTTCTCCAACAGATAACTTTTGTAGTTATTTGAGTAGGATAGAAAAGAAATCTGAATTGTTACACAGCAAATGATAAATAAGCAAAAGCCAGTAATGCTCCAAGCTGAACAGTCAATACACCCCCACACTCTCTCACCTTTATTAGCTTCCCTACTCCTGCTCCCCATCTCACTCTTGCCTATTACCACAGAGTCAAACGGATAATGAATGAGAGATGGGGGACCCAAAACATTTTTACAACGAGTCAACAGAATTCGTTTTACATTTTTTTGTAATCGAAGAAGAGGGGTATAGATAGCAAATCAAACTTATTTATAATAAGAATTTCAAAAGTTTATCCTTATTCGGAATCTGTTTAACTCACGTATTATACATCCTAATGTTTACATTGTGTGGCTCAGAGCAGTGTTTTAATTTTCAAAGAATTGCTGAAAACCCTTAGTATTGCAGGGTCTGGCTGACTTAAGCCCTATTTTTGTTCAAAATTGAGCTTCTCTCCTTTTTTTTTCTTCCTATTTGGTATAAGGTAGTAAAGAATAGTAAAGAATAACTGTGGTTTGAATTTAAAGTCGATGTTCACGAGGTGGTGCTATCAACACCTCTGATTTCAGGTGAACTTAAGCCTGAGACTCAGGATTTTGCCCACGAAGCCACAAATTGCACCTTGTCTTTTTTTTTTTTTTCTTCTCCTTTTTTCCTAAAAGTGCCAAAAGCTTTAAAAATTCAATCAAAGTAAGCATTTCTGCTCTTTGGAAAGGTAGTAGCTGACAGTAATTGGATAATACAGCCTTACTCATTTATTAAAAAGAGATTTTGAGTCAACTGATTTAATAACCATTATAATATTCCATTAAGGACATAATAGGCTAGTCCAGAACTATTTTTTATTAAGAGTTATAGATGGGATATATAGATGATACTTCTAGTTTTATTCCTTTTTTTTTTTTTGCTTATCTATACTGTCCAGATTTTCTACAATAAACATGATTTGCCTCTGTAGGTAACTTTGGAAATTAAAGAATAAAACACACTACCCTTTCTATACCCTATTGATAAAGATTGACTACAACACTGAAATTTTGATAGCTAAAACATTAGACAGGAAATGAGTAATATTATGCAGTATAGAAAAACTCTAGTACTGAACATTAGACTGAAAAACATTCCAACCAAATACCTTGGAAAGCAGAAATTAGCACAAGGAGAAAGAAACTCAGAGTGCAAATTAGTCAACTTAATAAGAAGATGGAGCTTTCAGTATAAGACTGTATCTTTCCAGAACAAACAAACAAAAACCCTCTCTGTTGTATACTGGTGGTGGTAGTGGCAGAGCACACATGTGGCCAGCACTTGGGTCCAATGTCAGAAATGGCAAGAGTGAAGCTCTTACCACTGAGAACATGCTGGAGGCCAGCAACTTCCTTCCTGTCCTTGTCAACCACTTTAAAGCATGCCCAAAGGTGGTTTGGGTGTAACTGAAAAATAATTTCACATGTATATAAATTTCAGCTAAAATAATTATTTCCATTTGTTAATCTTCATTTAAGTATGAACATAAATGTAAACAGGAATCCAGTCTACACAGAAGAGACTCATGCTAATGTAAATATTTACTGTAATATTAAATGTGTCAAAGAGTCTGAATACATAATTGCAATAAAGCTCATTGCCTTAGTAGGAAACGTGACAAACACTTACAAAACTGTGCTGAGAACAAAATCTGTCTGAGGCCAGTTCAAAGGGGATAATTTCTCTCTCTCCAATTTATAAAACCTGAACCAACGCAAGTATTAATCAGCCAGTTTGCCACAGAAAAAATAAGTTACCATTTGGAATGCTCAAGCACGACTCAAGTTATAAGCTCCAACAAGGCCACTGTGAGCCTAGTACAAGACACTGACATTTCAATATAAGCTTTAAACAAGAGAAACCCTTTAAGCAGCCTTGACTGTGTGTCTCATGTTTATATTCCTTTTCCTTCAATAAAAACAAAATCTAGAGCTACAAGCAAATGTTCAGTGGTTGACTTACATGCAGCCGTTATCCCAGGAATCACTGGAGGGCCCCCTATATCATCTGATCAACACTGCAGCTATTACGGAAGACCAATTTGTAACAGTTTATAAGTAGAACTTCTTCTCTCATTTACCCTGGAGACTGGCCAAAGGGTACTCCAGCCTCTTCCACTGCATAAATCTATAGGCTAAAGTCCAAAGATATAAATCTCTCCCGGTGCATCATCACGTGGCAGGGGCCATACTTAAAAGCTCTGATCTGAGTGGGAGTAAACTCTGCCCTTGGAATCCAAACAGAGACATCAAATGCCCTGCAGTTGTAATTTTTCCAGTTTAAATGCGTGTACCACTATATCCTTATATATATTTTTAAATCCAAGAAAACTATGCCTTAAACCAATTCTCATCCCTCAACCATTTCCTTTGCTTCTCCTCTTCCCTGAGTTAATTTCCAAGCACACATTTATAAGCTTGGGGTCTGAGGAGTAACAAAGAAAAGCCATACATGACAAAACTCACCCCTTGGCTACTTTGGGTCAGTCTAGAAACCAGAAGTAGAAAAATAGGCAGACTGTACTGTAATTTGCCATGCACACAGCCATCACATCCTTCTGGGTCCATAGCGTTAGGGCCACTATAATTTGTTGTATTATATACTACACATATTTCACAACTGTAGCATAAACTCACTGAGGTGCTAATTTGGCAATGGAGAATATTACTTAGGGCTCAAAGTCTGCCAGTATATTAGTCATTAAGCCCCCAAAGTAAGGCAGAATTTGAGAGTACTGAATATTGTGCGAACTTTTCCTTTACAATAGTTTAAAAGTCCTGCCCTATTCTTTTGAACACTTCAACATGAAAATAAATGTTGCCTGAAGACTGACACTAGCATGTTCTTGGATTTTTCTCCCTGGCAATATGGGAATGTTTGCCACTGTCAGTATTTTTATGCCACACAAGAGAAGAACACGAGATATAAGCATAAGACTCAAAAGAGAAAGGGCATTGTGAATACTAAGAGTAAATGAACACCAGGTATCTTGATTTTGACTATTCACACACAAAGTGCCTAACCCTTAGATATCTCAAGAAAAGCAAAATGTTATACATTCTGTGTGTCTCAGCCAGAATCGTAAGTCTAGAAGAACTACAAGGTACAGGTCTGCATTTACCTCAGTCGCCACCTATTTTTGGCCAATGGTCTAAAGGCTATGATGCTTTTAGATTTTATAAGCAAAGCCATTGATATTGACACTGTTATTTCCTGTCTCAAACTTCTCATTATCGGCAGGGCTGGAGCAGGAAATGATTCAGCTGGGGTAGGCTGCATGGTACCCAGCAGATTTTAAAGAGCCCAGGGGCTTCCTAGAGCCCCATAAACATCAGCAGCTTGGAAACTAGCAGGAGGTCCAGGTGGGTCGGGATAGGAGACTCAGGCAGTGGGATTTTAGATGCTCTGAGATGCAATATCGTCCAATTCCTTGGCTATTATTATTGGTTGTGGGTAGTAGTTATTAGAATATTCTCATGTAGGAGAAAACACTGCAATGCTATTGAAACAATAAACACTAAAACAAACAATCCATTAACAACGTGCTTCCCTCCACCTGTGGGGCCTCGGCAGCAATATTTTGGCTCAAGTTTGGACTTAGGGATAAGCATGTAGACTAAAGATACCTTTCAAACCTGGCCAGTGTGTCCACATCTTCCAGGTCTTTATCATTTTCTTCTCTACTTTCCTAATCTAAACATGTGCCCCACATGAAGGCTCAGGGGAAAAAAAATTATACAGTGCCAGAAAATAGCTTTAAAGGTAAAAATTTGGGCTTCAAATGTTTTTATTTTTTTTTTAAAAAGCAAACATCAGTTTTTGGTAAGACATTGATAAAATCACTTTGAGCTCCCTTTACCCCACACTAAGAAAAAGCATTCTTAACTAAGAAAAGAAGAAAGTACAGGTTTCTTGGTAAAAATACTGCTAGTCCTAAAAAAATGGCAAGAACAAGGATATGGGTGGGAGTGAGGATTGAGACCAACTGAGTCTGAAATCCATCCTCCAGGTCTGTTTAGAAATTAGGATTGCTTTAAAAAAAATAGCTTATTGTATAAAGCTTTGACTTCAGTATATGTCTCTGAATTCCACTGAAAGGAAATCAGTTAATTTGAACAACTTTCTTCTTTATTTATGCTCACTTGAATACATGAAAGTAACTTTTTTTCCTTTACAAAGTTTTTACCACCTAATCTTTAGAGCTGCTCTGTTCTCTGCCTTGACAGAAAGTTTGTGAGCACAGAAAGACAGTATTGAAAGGATCCCCTTTAATTTCTCATAATAGTTACACATATAATATGATTGGAAATAGCAGGTTTTCAATTCAGTCATGCACTTCAGCTCTTGCCTTGCCTATTAAAGAGTAGTGGGTGGCGGTCCAGGACATCTTAATACTAGAAAGTGCCAAGAATTGGTTTGCATTATCCATCAATTTGTGATACAAGGCAAGTTTCAGGAGGGCAAGGATTTTTGTCTGTTTTGTGCAGTGATGTATGCCAAGTACCTAGAACAGTACATGGGTCATCGTTGGGAACGCAATAAATATTTATTAAATGTATAAGAAATATATACTTAGCTAGTCCTACATTTAACTTCATCAGAATAAAACGTAGAGACTAACACCAAAATACTACTTGTTATTTATCAATTGAGTTTCAAAAGGTTGCTCCATTTCCTTGTACATTAAACCCTACACATATGACAAATTTAGACTAGCAAACTTAATTTATACAGCTTACCTATATTATTTTCTGAAATGAGATCAAAATGCTCTGGAAAATAAAGCATTAACAAAGTAGTGGTCTTATTTGCCAGCTTTTCTCTGGCAAGAAACTTATAAGTCAAAACTTATCCCTTATTTCAAGAGGAAAATGTCATTACATAATTTATACCTGAAAGACAAATTATATATATACATATATATATATATATATGTATGTATATATATACACACATGTATATATATACATATATATGTATATATATACATGTGTGTATATATATATGAAGAGATAACTACCTTTGGTTCCATCAGAGAGAAGTATTTATATCATACACTCAATGACCCATAGTTCATGTTTTAAACAGTTTTTATTAATAGTCATGTATTCTTATATTGCAAAGCCCCATTCTTTTAACTAATTGGTTAAATCAGATGTATGCAATTATTTCACTCTGCTTAAAATTTCTCTTGTTTGATATTAAATACCTACTATTAATGCCCTCACATCTGGGACTTCTGGCACTGGTGGAAGTACAGGTATATTTACCTTCGAGTACTGCACAAAAAAAAAAACACAAATTGGTAAAATTGAAGGAGGAGAGTGCATGCAGCATAAACTAAATGTAATCTGCTTTAAAGTTAAATCTATCGGAAAAACATCTTCAAGAACTGAGATGGTGCAATAGTCAATATTAATTCTACACAGCAGTGGGCCAGTGACGCCAGCCATGCACTGGACATGGTTCTCATCAGGTAGGTTTTCATGTTACTGCGCTGAGTTTATAGCAAGGGTCAGGGCCGTTTCTTTCTTCTTTTTTTTTTTTTTAAATTTTCTTCTTCTTGGCATAAAGCCACTAGTTATCTGAAGGAAAAAAGTCTTAAAGCACTGTAAAGCTGTTTATTCTTTCTAGAAAGCATAGCTTGCTACTGCTGCTGATTTTAAGACAAAAGATCCCCCCAAACCCAAATCAAACAAAAGAAATGGAATAAGGTTCACCAGCTTCTGTAAATGATGTGGATCTCAAGAACAATGGGGTTTTAAGTACTCACAGGTTTAAGACAAGAAACTAGTTGGGTGTTTCCAAAGCTAATGATCTTTTTCGGTAACTTATACTACCGATGATTATTGCAAAGACGCAAAGATAAACGGTGGTGTTGGAATCAGGGTTCATCACCAAGCACAAGTCACATCTGCAACAGGGTGTGAGGGCATAAAAGGGGCCAAAATCTCTCAGATTTCCAATTATTTTATCCTCCTCTTCTCACTTCATTGCAATACTAAGAAAATCACTAGCAGCAATGCAAAAATCACAATACTGTGCGTTATTTGCAAATGATTCACATTTTATCGTTCTATTGGTGTGACCTTAGATGCTTGGCCTTGAAGAATAAAAAAAGGTAATGGTGCAATAAATGCAATAAGATATCTAAAAACAGTTTACTGGAAATGTGCTGTGAAACTTGAATTCTTCTAATCAAACGATGCCACCCCTTAGAGAAATTTTCCTGTGCATTATTAAAGTGATATACTGCAGTACTAGTTAGAGCTCCATAACCTTTAAATTGCCTGATTGTAATTAAGGCCACTAGTTTTATATAGGAAGGTTCAAGGAGGCTCAATTTAAGTTGGCTTAACTAGTGTGAATTTAATGTCATGCTGCCAGAAGGCAGAGGAGCGCTCGGGCCTGGCTGTTCTGTGGCATATGCAGCTGTGGGGTCATGAATTCTAAATTAAGCTCAGATTTAAAGAAACTACAGATATCAGGAAATAGCCGGGTTTGTGCAAGTACACATCCCCATGTTTGCATATGTGCATCATTCATTCATTCATTTATTTATTATACTGCCAGTTTCCTAATCTGGGAGTCTAAATACATCTAATCATTTATAGTGTGGATAGAAGGGGTTTATAGTTACTCTTAAGGGTATAATGATCACTTTCGTTGAAAGGCAGGGCTTAAGGCTATGTCCAGTCGTCACTAATGGTTTAAAATGAAATACATGTATAACAAAGTTACAAAGGCAAGAATGTTATTAAAAAAGAAATTCTAAGAAGGAAAATTTAGAGTTAGGAATATGAGAAAGTAAAGGGTATCATTTAGATAGGCCCCTAAATGGAGTGCTAAGAATAATATATAAACTTCATTGAAAGGGCAGCAAATCAAAGACTGAACACAAAAGATATGAGACAATGAAGATACTCAACGAGTTGACTAGAAAAAGCAAAGGACAGCAGCAAAAAGAAAATACTTAAGAATTTGACCCATGTTCAAAATTTTGCTGGATGTGAACTCAAAAGCATTCATCTCTAGATAGAATGCTGGCAATTTTCTGTAGTTCCAATGGCAATAATGATAAATGAATTTCTTTACAGCCAAGTGTCTCAAGCAGCCAACTAGTTACCACTATATAATTAATAACAATAAGCAATTAAGAGAACAGCAGGTTACAACTATAAGGTGTCAAAATATATTAGCAAAGAAAAAAACCTGCAACAACACGCTTAAAAGAAAAATAAGCATACAGTATGTGAATGTACATAGAGTTTCTTCTTCCAGACTACATTTTGGCTAAAGCGTTTATGCTTGGAGAAAAATAGAGGATGACATAAAACTACTAAAAGGTGATTAACATCTCTCCAAAAACAAATAACGCTCCCTATGCTGAGAGAAATCTGAAAAGGGATATGGGAAACATGGTTGTGAAAGTTCAGGAGAGTTGGCTGACCACCATTTGGCATTATCCTTTTACTAAGAAATATTCTAAATAAATACCTCACAAAACTGTATTTGTTGGCTCAAGTATTTTTAAAGATCCCAGAACATTGTGCTTTTCATGTAAAATGGAGAAGCAATAAACTAGGAATGCATAGAAAAAAAAAAGAAAGGGTAATTGTATATTTGGCTAAATGTTGGGATATTAGATACAGGCTAGAAGGGACTTTGGAGAAAATCTAATTAATTCTGAGCTTGTTTAAAAGATGAGAAGGCTGAGATTTGAGATATAAACTGACATGCACACAATGACAAAGCGTTTTGGTCATGGCCAGTACCAGAGCTCAGGGTCCCTGAATTCATTACTCACTGTTCCACCAAACCATCGCTTAAAAACAAAGATTCCAGTCTACAGCCACGCCCAGCTGAACGTGCCAGAACTCGTCTGATCTCGGAAGCTAAGCAGGGTCGAGCCTGGTTAGTACTTGGATGGGAGACCACCTAGGAAGACCAGGTGCTGTAGGTGTTTAAAAAAAAGTTTCCTCCCTCCTAAGTACAATGATTAAAGTTGTCAAGTAAGTTACCATCTTTCTAAATGTCTTCCTGAAGTGCAAGGAGTTATTTACATTTCCATACCGCCTAGTCACTCCTTTGCTCTCTGACAGGACAAAGCTTGAATTCATTCCGATCTACTCCATCTCCTATTTCCTAGGCAACTACTAGAAGAGTCTGTCTTGCCCCTGTGAAGGCACTCCTCTTCCTTCAGGAAACTGAAGCCTGAGCTAATACGCAACACTTGTTGGTAACGGAAAGTGAAATTCCCCATATCTCCAGATTCTGTGCTAAGAACACCATTCTCGGTAAAGCACTTTGGTCGAGCTGTCGACCTGAAAGAAACACTCATGATTATACAACTTCTGACACAGAAGGCATCCATGGCTGAATGCTGATGCTTTCTCTCAATGGCAATAACCCAATGATTTGGTTAAACTGTCAACTGAAACCCTGTGGAGACTGTGCTTGAGCTCTCTTTTATGGAATTATAATTATTCAGAAACAAAGGCTGATTCCTGAATTCTATTCTGCCTATAGTTAATTCTACTTCTTTAAGTGCCTGAATCATTCCCTGATATAGTGCGAGTATTTGGGAAGAAACTGGAACTGTATGCATATTCCTAAGTGTGTGGCTTACTGAAAAGGTAGCTCCATACTTATGTATGGAAAATAGGTTAGCTCAGTATGTTCCTAACCTACTTTTCTCTCTTGGGCATCATTCTGGATACACCAGCACATCTAGACACTCTATTCTGAAGCCAAGATGTTACTGGCATACCAATGAATCATACTCATTTCTATTTCCTTCTGTCTGTTTCCTGTCAGTCAAGAGCAACATAAGTGAGAGTTATTATACAACTTCTGACATCTCTTGAGATGGGAAAAAAGGAGAGAAGGGGGAGAGGGAGAAAGAAAGGGAAGAAGGGAGGGGTGAAAGGAGAGAGGAAGAAAAGAAGGTCGGTCACAAGATAAATATTATAACAAATAACAAAGATTTCTTTCTTATTTCTACTTAGCTTAGTAGTGAAGAAGTAGATATTACTAGGTGTTTTGTTAGGTCAAAAACCAAAGATAAAGACTATGAAATGGGCCTAACAAAAACCATGGATTAGTTACTAAGTGTATCTGTTAAATGAAGAATAAAACATAATAATTAAAAATAGCTCTTTCTCAGACAGCAATTCCTCATATTATCTTCTGCAAAGCTATTAAATATTTCTAAGACTATAATGCCAAATTATAAAGATGCTTTGGGCACAATAAATTTTTAATCCCCTATCTTTACGACAATTTTTCTAAAACCCAAACCAACTCATTCAAGATCTGTTTTAAAAATTTAAATATTATATACTGTCGATATAAAAAGGCTGATAATTTCCTAACACAAAAGGAAATCTATTGAAAAAAAAGTCATGAAAATATCTATCAATGGCTTTAAACATTTTATATACTGAAATGCTCTGCTTTGCACCTGCATGGTATGTGATGCAATTAGTATAGAATTCCAATGCTGTTTTAAACAATCTAAGTAGAAATATGACACAACTACAAAGTTTATATCCTTTCTAAAAACAAATCATTTAAGCTCACTTATCAATTTCATTCTTGGTAAAGAAAAATATAAAAGTCCAGGGTAAAAGGTGACCTATGGTGATTTCTTGGCCTCCTATTTTTCCTTTGCTTCTGAAAAGCAGTAGCAGTGTTTGGTTTCTTAAAGACAGAGATTAGCATTAGAGTTTTTATATTTGACAATCTGGAGAAAAGTAAATACTCTGTATAATTTTGTAGGAGCAACTGTTGGATAAACTAGGAGGCGAATAGTCTGATAGGAGCTAGCAATGAATGTTCTTCTTTCTCTGAATATTGGAGCAAAGACAGTTCAGAAATTAAAATGAGGGTGGGTCAATACAGATTATCATTTGTGAATGTGCAGAAAGAAATAAAGTGCAGTAAATATGCTTAGCATATTTTCAACCAATGACAACAGACGATGCATAGATACTTATATTTAGAGAAAAATGCCCAGTAACAAAATACATTTTCTTTTCTAGAACAGGAAGAGAAGTTCCCTCAATTAAATATTGCCCCAGCTACTTCAAAGAATTAAAAATAAAATACAATCTCAGAGAATTAGACATAGCTATCACAGTACGCTTATGGCGAGCACATGCTAGACTGGCATCTTGGTCCATCTTGTCTATTCTGAGCCTCCTTATGCTACCTAATGGCACCCACAACATAGGTGGACATCCCCTCAAAAGAGAACAGAAACATGAGAAAGAAGAAAAATGCAATTAAGTGACACGCACAGGACCTAGAATCTAGACATCTCTTTTTTGAAATGAATATTGGAAATTCTGTCTTAAAGTGATAGCAGAGAAATTCCAAATCGAAGTAGTCACTGTGGCCTTAACTCACCCCATTAGGTCTACACATTACCTCATCCACTGCAGAAGAGCATTCTTTGTGTTCAGGCCAACCTGACTTTTAAGCACAAGAGGCTGAATGAAGTGTCTCCACAATTCAAATTCAGTCCTTCCTCTTTTTTTGAAAGCCCCACAAGAAGGAGGCTCTCTTATTGCTAAGACTATTATGTTGGTACATTTTCCTCCCATTATCTCTACCTGAGGATGGTTATAAATATAACAATTCCTTATATTTATATACATTTTACAACTTTCAAAATGTGTGGTGTGGGTTTACATACATCAATTCTCATTTAATCTGCTCAATAAATGGAGTGGGTCAGGTAACCCAATCCTAAGAAGAGACTGACTGATTTGCTCAAAGTTGTGTGCGTAGTTACTGGTAGAACTGGGCTCAAATCTTGGTGTAGGCTCCAGATTATGGGGAAGAAAAAAAAATTAAATTTTAACATGGAACTGTTTTTAGTTAAATCATCTATGATAGTTTACCGGGTCCCTATGCTCAGGAGGATAAGGGATCACCCAGCAGCTTGTGTGGATGGATAATGTGTGTTTAATTAAGGTGGTGAATCACATTAGGGAGAACAATTAGAAAAATGTGCTTTCAGCATGGACATTTCTGATTCTCTTAATGGTTTATTTTAGTGCCCTTTTAAGGTGTAAGGCCAAACATATGATGCTCTTTTTTTATAGGTTATTATTTTCAAATTCATCAAGATTGAGTTCAAAAGTTGGCATTCAAACATCTGACTAACTCATGAAGAAATAGCATATTTCAATTTTGTGGGTATGGGTAAGAAAACTGATATGATTCATTTTATTAACTAAATCTGTTTTTAAAAACCCAAAAGGTCATTATTTTCAAACTGTGTGTAGCAAGGCAGAATCATTTGTTTTCCAACAAGTGGAACCAGTTACAAGACTGTTTTCTCCTCCTCATGTGGAGAGTTTCACATAGACTGTTAAATATAACTTACTGAGTTGATTTGGAAAATACCAAGAAAACCATATACTGTACAGCGCAAGTGAATGGAGTTAACAAAAACAAACAAACCCTCCCTAGCCCCCAGAAATGTAAATAAAAAGTTAGATTTCCCTGTACTACATTTGATTGCATTAATTGATGTTTTAAAAAAAATCTGTTAAAAATAAAGCCCAGCAGTAGCATTTTTCTTTCCTAAATCACAATAGCAGCACATTACAAACATTACCAAAAGGTCCCCTGGTACGATTGTAAAGTTCCACTCTGGCAGTAAAATGCATCTACTGTGTGTTCTCCATTTTCCTCTCTCCCCTCCCAAATATGAAAGAAAGCAGGCCACAAATGCAATTAAGCCTCCTTGCACATTGATTAAATATTAATTTCCGATGAATACTCAGAAATTGAATGGTCAGCCACTAAATCCCTTTTAATTTATCAAAAACAAAATTTATTCCAAAGTAAGCCTTGCAAATCTGATAGCCAGTGGCCATTACTGAGTTCAGTTCTGTAATCTGTCATTTTTCCACTGCCAAGTTGCTTCTTCAGTGGGAGGGAAATTCCTAATATATGTGACATGTACTTGGTAGGCCTAGCATGGTAGCAAACATAGACCTCGATCAGAGGCTTAAATTGACTTACACTATAGTGGATAGAAGAGTATTTTATATTTATAGAAATCCTCATAGACATTACCTGCAAGGCTTCTCTTCCCATGTACCATGGTGGGGTGGTTTTAAAAGTGTAGGCTTTGCAATCACTCATTGGTGGGTGGGATGCCCAGCCTTGCCACTCACAAACCACGTAATCTCACAGACGTTATTTAACCTTGCCTTAGCTGAACCATCTATCCAATGGGGCTACCAAGTACCTACATTGTAAAGATGAGAAGTGAGAGAACCCATGTCAAGTGTCCAGCACAATGCCTGGCCTACAGTAAGCATTTTGTAAAGATCAGTTATTTTTATTAAGTGTGAAGCAAATGTTTGCTATATGTGTTGAAATACCTTATAGCAAATATTTTTACTCTTTAGTGTTCATTTATTGATTTTGTTCCTCAAAATTCTTCCCTCTCCCCTCCGTAGAGGAAAAAGAGAGGGAAACAAAAGAAGCAAGAGGCTATGGGGCAGAGAGGATTACAGGGCTCAGTATATTCAGATGCAAGAGAGAAAGAGGAGGTCACAGTTCCACAGAAGTTGCTTTCTCCACTATGGTCAGTTTGTCAGCTGCCCCAAAGCAGTTGTGGGCTGTAGGACTTGAGAGGAAGAACTGAGACAGTGGCTACAAGGGTGGAAACACTGAGACTGCTCAGTGGTTGGTGGGATTGGGAAAGTCAGTCGGCCTCCAGGAATGGTTGGCTTGCCCTTCAGGCCCTCCTGCTCGCAGACTTTGGCAGGGCTGTCGAGGGCAGTGGCCAGGCTCCTAGACATGTGGATTCTCTGGATAGATCTAGCACAGACCTTTTAAACTTAACCCAGACATTTATGAGGAAATCTCAGCATACGGTAATGATAAACTTTAAAACAAAACTCAGAAGATGTTAATGCTGTTAAATTATCCATTTTTGAAAATCCCTTTCTCCCAAGACATTGCCATAACAATATCGGTTATTCGCGCCCCTCCACCCCCCGCCCTTTATCCTCCTCAACCCAAATGTGTTTGGGCGGGGGAGGAGAAGACTAATGTTTAGATAATGCATCAGTTTATTTGTTGGGATAACACAGAAAATTCATCCAGAAATGAGGAAGAGTACAGCCTGAATGGAAAAGAACTGTCATACCAGTTGCTGTTCCTCAGGCCTGCGTCTCTAGCCAAGTCTCTTCCCCACACTCAGAGTTAACTCCTCCTCTGAATTCCTACCATACTGTACAGGACTCAGGGCATTTGTCACATTCTCCCTCCTGGCATAAATACATATCTTATTTCCCCTACAAAATACATTCCTTCTTGATTATCCTCCTTATCAGTTACTAGGCCTGTTCTCAAGGCAATTGTGCTTTTCATTGTTGCTGAATGAATGAACAGAAGCCAGGAGACCAGGAAGGAAGTGAGGGAATGTAGGAGAGAGGGAGGAGACAGACTTGGGAAGCTACTGTGTTGTAAGGGGTGTTGAAACCAGCCACGAACTGGGGTGGGACTATATGGTTGGATCTTCTTTGTATCCCAAACAATTCAACCTATAGCCAAAGAGAGCTTTTCAAATTCATACCATTCTTCTATCAGTGATATGCCTCTTGCCTAGGTTTCTAACTTTTAATCAGTCTAAAAGTTAAAAAAAAAAAAAAAAAAAAAGCAATTGTGTGTTTAGCCCTGTCCTCTATATTTCTATTTTAAAAACAATATTTTCCCTTTTTCTAGCAGGGCCTACTTACTGCCTGCTTGTGTTCCGGTCGACTTCATTTTCTCTTGACAAGCAGAAAAACAATGCCCAGGCCCTACCCCGTACCTTCTACATTTAGCTGCTGCCATTTTCTAGGTATACGCCTCTACTGAGTCCTCCCTGCACATTTTTCTTTATTTTACATTTTTAAGTCTCAAGTAGAAAGAATGGGATACAAAGAATGGTCTTAAGAAGTCCTTTCAATGCTGCGCCCCACTTGTGCCACACTGTCCCTACGGACCTACGGGCAGTCACAAGTTTCTTTCTTTAGCATGCCACCTCACTGTAACCTCTAGAAATCAGAAAATATCGGAAGTTGCCGAGTTTGAGGACTAGTCTGATTTTTAAAACCCAATTAACTTATAACAGTTGCTAGAGATATAAATACATCTCAAAACTCTAGTATGAAATATCTGCACTGGGTATTTGCATTGTACTAGTCTCTCAAGACCTTTACTCTCTTAACTGACTGCTGTGCTGACCAGCTGTTTTCAGTACAAGGGACACCCCTGGTCAGGTGGCGAACAATGAGCGGATAAGAAGGAGGCACACGCACAGCACCCTATGGGCCAAGGTGACATTCTTTCCCATTTTAAGGGGCCAAAGTGCCCACTCATTAGCTTCTGCCACTCTCACTTTCTGAGGCCCAGACTTGGGTCTTCTCATCAGCGCTGAATTCCCTGCCTCTAAGAAGGGCACAGATGTCAGGCGAGCCTTACTCAATATCTGGCTGATCAGATGCTGTTTACTTTCCTAAGCCCCAGGTTTTAGGGCATCTTGAGCCAAGGCTGTGGGATTCCTCTGCGGCCCTTCTCATTGGGGGAAGTAATGGAATGCACAACAGGCCTGCAAATGGTCACAGCCCACAGCCACACATCTGTGTTAGGCGAGGGCTGCTGTTTTCCACAGGAAGCTTCCCTGAAGGACAAAGGGTCCAGGCTGCTTCTCTGCAAACAAAATCTGCAGGAGGCTCTGGTACCCTGAAACCACCAGGCATGCCTTGGCACATCCAGCCCAGGGCAAATGGCCCCGCTCTCTTGTCCTCTTCGGAAAACGTTCTTTGTATGGAAATAAATAAATAAATAAATAAATAAATAAATAAATAAATAAATAAATAAGCACATGCATACGTATATGCATACATACATACAAATATGAAATGAATCTCTTTGATAATCTGGAGACATCATCTCAGCTCATGGATGAGGCAGTCGTTAGGGGCCTGTGACAAAGGGCCCGTTGGGTTTTCTCCTTACCTTTGATCTGCATTATGAAATGTTAATGTCTACCCCATCGTGCCCCTTCCAGAAACACACCCTTTCTGGGACGGCTTACTCTTGCCCACTGCAACTTCCACTCAGATTTCCCACGTATATTCAAGTGCTGACTTTGAGCTCATGCCCGGAAGCACTGACAGTTCTAAACAGGGCTAGCTAAACTGCTAAATAAAACGTATTGATGATAAAGAGCACAGCTGAGATTCAATTGTGGCAATTTAATAATAAACACACTCCTACCCCACACACCTTGACATCATGCTTCTACTTAATGTATGAAACTTAAGTCCAAGTGTTTTGTCTACAGTAGGTAATGCAGGGCAGGGGGAGTGTCCATAGAATCTATAATTTTGTGTTGATTAGGTAGGAAACAACCACAAGCACATATTTGATATCTCTATTAACAGCCTGTTCATGTCTAACTGCAAAACTTGGTTGCACTTCTTTCACCATCTTTGCCCAAGACAGACCAGTAAACACAATTCCTCTCTCTATAATTAGCCTTTTCTCTGAGGGCCCTGAAGTAAGTCTGCATGCCGTAGATTTAATATCCAGTGCTATATCCATATGTGCTGCCCTTGCCTGGTCCCAGAGCATATAAACTCCCCTATTAGCAGCCTTGACTGCTTAATTATGCAGATTTTTTTTGTACCCGCCTGCCTGTAAAATTACTGTGTCTAACCTTTTTTTTTTTCCTCTTTGCACCATGCTGGCCATTCTAATGAAATCGGCATAGGGGAAAGGGCCTGATTTGCAGTTATGGAGGCTGGATCGTACTGGCAATCTGTCCTTAGTGGGAGTTACAAAAGAAGTCAAATGCCTTCATCTGGTTCTACCCTATCATCCCCAAGGTGATTGAGTTCACTTCCCGATGCTTCCCAAGTTTTCCTCAGGCTGTCCAATCAGCACGTCCACCAGGGAGCCCAGCCTAGCTTGCAACAGTCTCTGTATCTAGTTACAGCCCCACCAGGGACAGTCAACCATCCACCCCCAAGCCTTCAGATGAAAACCTTTTCTAACAAGGCCGCCCAGCGCCAATGAAATAACACACATCTGCATATCCACTGGGTCCCATGTTTCTTGTGCTCATGGATTATGTATCTTGCAGCCTCTAATAAAGAAATGCAGTTCTTTGTTTAATGTTTATCTTGTGCTTGTTAAGCAAATGCTAATGTTGTATCAGAATGCTTTAGTGCTATTTGGGTTTTTGGTGATTTACTACAAGACAATCTGCTGTGAAGTAAATTTAGAGAAAGGGAGAAAAGGGGAAAAAATCATTTTGGTTGAAAGGGAGAAAAAGAAAAAGGTTTGACAGAAAAATCAAGGAAAAGGGAATGAGATAGTGTGGGGGGAATGAAGAAGTGTGAGTGCCCTCGAGAGACAGAGCAAAGCCTGAGACAGAGAGAGAGACAGCGGAATGGAGAGACCCACACGTACATACACACAGACACGGGGGTCGGGGAGGTGGGGGGAGAGAGCAGGGCCTTATATCAGTGCCCTCGCCCCAGGCTGACATAATCCACTTTACCACTGGACAGTATGAGACTGGAAGCCAGAGAATAAACCCAGTACAATTTCCAAAAAGGATGCGATGATAACTTACCTTTTAGTGATAAGGTAAACAGTGTCCTGAAGGGTAAACAGAAAACAAAAAAGTCTTTTTTGTTGTTGTTGTCTGCCTTTGTGCCCTGATGGTTAGCACTGTGCACTGTTATTCACAGACCACAGGGAAGCCCTAAATTTAATTGTTCATGCCTAGCTCTGCTAGAAATAGGCAAAAATAATCAGAACCTCCTCCTCCCAATTTCAGGGAGAGGTGGGGGTTGGTGGAACAGAAAGGGGGGTGGCAGCTTGAAAGCTGATGAATGAATGCCCTTTATTTATCCTTTGGCAAGATGGGATATGGATATCCACAGTGCAAACCTTTCCTGCCTGCTTTCCAATACCCGCAATCCTGTTAGGAAAGAGGATGTCATTTTTATACCAACAGATCACACATTTCCACCCTATTCACATTTTTGACAGGAGGGGCCAAAATAAAATTCTCCAAAAGTAAAACTGAGAGATCTATATGTTTTATAGTTACAATTATAATTTGATGACAAATTGTGAAATTAATGAGGTCTTAGATATTGTGTTTTATATTATACAAAGGCTAATTGATAAATAACGATCTTGCAATATATACAGATATCGAATCATTATGTTGTACATCTGAAACTAATATAATGTTATATGTCAATTACATCTCAGAAGAAGAGAAATAATGAAGAGAATAGAATGGTAAGTAGAATAAATAAGTATTTTGCTCAGGAAGTATACTTGTCACAAATCACAGTCTTTTCCTTTCTCTTTTGTCTGCATTTCGCAAACTAAATCAATAAATTTCCAAAAGGATAAAAAAACTCTAAGTGGATAAATGAAAAGCAAACACCTACCATACGAATACACACTGTCAAGTGAAAATTACATCTGCACAGAAGAATGCCATGTTAGCTTTCTTCTTGGGTAAACATCTCTATCCTTAACACACTATAGAGGCTGAGGATAAATTTAGTTTTCATGATTAATACAATTAATTATAAGTGCTCTTTTTAAAAAAATACTTCAGGGATGTCACAGGTTTCCATTAAAAGTGTTAGCTACTTCTTCAGAAAATATATATCTAATATACTTAACTTTTCTTTGCTGAAAACATTTTTTAAAATGTTAATTTTATTTTTCCTCTGAACATCATTTTCCTTAATTTATTGCTTTCTCATGGTGCCCTATTAATACAAAAAGGCTGAACTCAAAGCCCTTTATGGGTCAATGGAAGAGATTAGAACGGACACGGAAGATATCCATTTGCTCTGTGAATAACTGGAAATCTAAAGTCTGAAATCCTCCAAAGTACTGCCTCTAAAGTCACCTATGGCTCTCTGCAGAGAATGAAGCTTAATTACAACCAGTGGGCATGACTTGGGGATGTGACACTTGTTCTTCGGGGTCTGACTGGAAGGAATCAACTTCCTTCCATGATTTCATTTCACTAAATAACATGCATGACAGACTTCATTTAGACTCAAAGCAAATCTTACTGCTGAATGGTCACTCTTCCCATTGTTTTATCTACTTGGTCCCCATTGGGGGCTATTATTAGAATTGGAATTTAATGTATCTCTTTTCCCCTTTAAATTTAACATAGGGTCAAAAAGACAGGAAAAAGGAAATCAATGGCACATTTCATTAGTTGGCTTTTATATCTATGGCAGGCCATGAATCTTGGGGCTTTGCTGTTCATAAAGTATCACATAAGCTCTCCAAATAATAAATAAAAACAAAATATGCATGTTTAAATCTGTCTTCTCAGTGAATTATAGGACATTCCATTTTCTTATCACTAATTCACATTACATTCTTGGAAGTAGCTGTGTTCTGTGTATTATACTCTTCATTACATACCTAAGAAAACGGAAGTACAAAAATACTGAAAAATTTCCCTCAAAGATGAATACTTAATTCCAGATCTCCTGACTTCCCTAGAGAAGTGGACTTTGGGGGAGTTCAGTCTGCCTTAGAAACTGGTGCCTGTGTAGCCACAGCTTGCTTGGAGGGGAGTCTGACTCCAGTAGGTTTTCAGAGAGCTTCACCTTACTTTTTTTGTCAAAGTAACCTCAGTGATGCTCTACCCATCCTGGCCTAAATGCTCCATCAATGTGGTATATTTTCAGAGATATGCATTTAGGATTTAGATGGTAAAAAAGACCCAAAACTTGAATACAACCATATTTTCCTTCTTGTACTTTCAGTGACCAGAATGACCCAGGGCAATGGGTGACTGTGGAGATGTGACACTGTGGTCTTCTCCAGAGACACCAGAGCACTGTAGAGTCAGCTGCTAAAACTTTATGGTGCTCCATGGAGAAGAGAATGCTGTAGCAATGACATCGCCCAGAAGCGATGCTAAATGATCCTGGAACCCTCTGAACTACTGTTGGAACAGAATCCAGGGTGAGAATAAGATAGTGGGTTGCTTGGGGGAAGAGAGGGCTAGAATGAGAAAATGGGTTTCTTGGAGGGTGGCAGTTAGAATTAGAAAATGGGTTGCATGGAGTTTAAAAGAGATTTCAGTTGAGGAAACTTCTGGTAACTGTTTTATTGAAAAATAACAAAAGGCAACCCTTGAAGCTCAATTTAGAACGCTATTTAAAGTACATTAATACCTACATTCTCAAGAACCACCCTACATACAAATTTTCTAAAAATTGTGGGATGGAAATTCCATTTTGGATTGGCATAATAAGCTCCTACTAGATCAAAGTTCCTGCAGATACTAACTGTAAATTCTGGATAAACACAAACAAGCAAAGAAACAATACAATTAACCTGAAGGTATTAGCATGTAAATAAAAGCAGGCAATCTGGAGGGAGTCAACACTTTAGAAGAAGGGAATAACACAAGATGAATTTCCTGTCTTTCATAGATTTTAGCTTCACATGGATGCAAATAGTCTAATAGAAAAACAGTATTTCTGGAAAATTTTGAGTAAGTCAAAATTTAAGTCAAAAAGTATAGTCACTAGAAAGTAAAGGAAAAATATTGGAAAGGAAAGAGCCTGAAAGGGGTGGAGAAAGCACAATCCTGTGCAAAACTCTGCCCACATCTCTGGATGACTTCTAACCATACAAGTGCTAACTGCAAGCAGCCAAATTAAATATTAAAAACAAACAAACAAACAAAAAAACAAACAAAAACGAACTGACACTTGAGCTGCAGTCCAAGAGGCAAAGTTTGCAGTTTGAATACAGTCAAGTTATTTGCCTCTTAAAAACAAAAATGTCAGCCTTCTTTGAAGGAATATAACAGAATCCAAACTATCTAAAACATAATATTCACTATATCCAAGATACAAATCAAAATTACTAGGCATACAAAGAAAATGAAAAATGTGATCCATTTTCAAGAGAAAAGACAAACAATTCAGATGTTAGAATTAGCATCCAAGGATTTTAAAGCAGCCATTGCAACTATGCTCAATGGTATAAAGGAAAATATGAATAAAAACCCAGGAAAACATGGCAGAAGAAAAGAATCTATTAAAATGGAAATTCAAAAACTGAAAATTATAATTTATTAAATAAAACAATAACTGTATGGGCTTAAAACAATAATGGAAAAAGTCAATGAATGTGAAAGAGAACAATGGAAATAATTCATTCTGAAGAATAAAGAATAAAATATTGAAAGAAATGAACACAGCCTCAAGAACTTATAGGACAATATCAACACATGGGGTAATTGTGGTACCAAGGAAAGAATCAAGAGAATGATAAGATATAACAGTTTAAGAAATAATGGGTTAATATTTCCCAAATGGAGTAAAAGACACAACTCTACAGATTCAAGAAGCTTAACAAACTCCAAGCAGAAGTATAAGAAAACCCTATAAGTATATCCTTGAAAGTCAAGATAAAGGAAAATCCCAAAAGCACCAAAAAAACAACAAAACTCCACAAAAACACACTATAGGGGAAAACAATGACATGAATGCCCTCTGACCTCTCACTAGAAACAATGGAGCCCAGAAGAGAGTGGGCGAACAACTTTCAGGGGCCGAAGGAAAAATAAACAGTCAACCTATGATTATATATCTAAAAAATATGTCCTTCAAGAAGGAAGGTGAAATAAAAATAACTCTACGTAAAGAACACAGAGAGAATTTGCTGATAGCTAAACTGAACTACAAGAAGCGCATCTTCAGGCTGAAGGGAAATTATACCAGATAAAAATTAAATCTTCAGAAAGAATGAAGAGCCATAGAAATGGTAAATATCTGGTAAACATGCACACATGAAATTTTCCTTTTAATTTCTTTAACATACATGTGATTATTTAAAGAAAAATTATAACATTGTCTTGTAGGGTTTATTATATATATAGATATAATACATATGAAATCTATATCATAGATGGATTTACACAATTACAAAGTTTCTACATTTTATATGAAGTGATAAGATATTAACTCTAGGTAAACTGAAAAGTTAAGGACGCATAGCGTAACCCCTAGAACAATCACTAAAATAATAAAGCGAAGAGGCATAACTAAAAAGCCTATAGATAAATTATGGTGGAATTCTAAACTATACTTAAATAATCCCCAAGAAAGCAGGATTTTTAGAAAATTAAAGGAAAAAAAAAAAAGAGAGAGAGCAAACAGCAAACAATAAATGGTAGGCCTGAACCCAACCATATTTATAATTACATTAAATTATAATGGACTAAACACTAAAGGCAGAGATTGTCAGAATTAATAAAAAGTAAGCTCCAACTAGATGCTGTCTACAAGAAATGCACTTTAAATATGAAGACTGAGAGGTTGAAAGTAAAAGGGTATAAAGAATACATAATATCTATTGAACAAGCACAAGAATGTTATAGAGGCTATGTTGATACAGTTTTTAAGACAGTATTGCCAGAGATAAAAACAAAAAAGTATATTTCATAATAAAAAATGGGTAATTGATCAGGAGGATATAATAGCCATAAATGTCCATGCACTTAAAAAGAGCTTTAGAATACATAAAGCAAAAACTGATAGCATTTAAGAAAAAAACAGACAATATTACAATCATAGATGGATATTTGAACACCTCTCTTAGCAACTGATAGAATGAGTAAATTTCCCATCACTCAGAAACATAAACCATCTGAACAACACTATCTACCACCTTGACCTAATTAATAGCTATAGAACGTTATACTCAACATCTGCAGCACACACATTGTTTTCAAGTGCACATGATACATTCACAAGATTGACCATATGTTCATCTATAGAACAAGTGTCAATAAACTTAATAGAATTGAAATGATACAGAGCACGCTACCTAATCACAATGGAATTAAATTAGAAATGAATAACAATTGATATCTAGGAAAACCTCAAATATTTGGAAATTAAAAGCAAATTTCTAAATAATCCATGGGTCAAAGAAATCACAAGGGAAATCAGAATATATTTTGAAGTAGAGGTTACTGAAAAAACAATATTTCAAAGCTGTGAAATGTACCTATAGAATTCTTAGAAGGAAATTTATAGATAATGCTTATGTTAGAAAGGAAAAAAGTCTAAAACTAATGACTTAAGTTTTATCTTAACAAATTAGAAAAAGGAGATCAAATTAAATCTAAGTTAGTATTAGGAAGGAAAAAATAAAGACTAGAAATCAATTAAATAGAAAACAAATCATAGGTCAAATGAATAAAATTATAAGTCAACTCTTTGAGAAGATCAGCAGAATTGATAAACTTATGTAGACTGATAAAGAAGAAAAGAGACTATAAGTGACCGATATAAGGAATCAGAGATTATCACTTTGATCATATAGATATTTAAAAGACAATAAGGTTAGTTTGTTCTAAGTGGAGGGCCAGGGGAAGGAGGGAACAATTGAGGAGATCGTTTTATGAACATGATAGATGTCTAACCAATGTACTGTATACTTGAAACTAATTTAAATAAATAAATTCATTAAGAAAAGACAATCAAGCAATATTATAAACCTTATGCCAACAAATTTGACACAATGTTTAACAGAAAATTTGAACAACCTTTTATCTGTTAAAGAAATTGAATTTATTATGAAAGGAAGGAAGGAGGAAGGAAGGGAAGAAAGGAAGAAAAACAACTAACTCTTGGCTCACGTGGTTCACTGGTGAATTCTAACAAGCATTTATGGGGAAAAAAATTCTCAAACTCTTTCAGAAAATCTTTTATAAGGTCAGTATAACTCTAATATCATAACCCAAAAAAGATCTTATAAAATTTGTAGGGTTGGCTGACATCCAGAACAGATTCATTCAACCATGTTAATGTACTAAAAGTGACAATGATGGGTAAAAAAATAAGTAAATAAAACTAACTATACTATTTTCCCTTTTTTATTCTTACCTATATATCTCTTTAATAATAAATAGATTGACCTTTTTAGAATTGAAAACAGATCCGTGTACAAACACCTTGAACTCTCTTCTCACTTTTGGAGCAGTTTCTCCTCATTAAGCGGGTTATTTTCCCTCCTGCCTGCAGTGAGATGCTGGGAGTGCAGGTGGGGCATGATATAGCACAGACCCGTTGTTGTCCAAGGAGGTGGTAAGAAACCTGATTCTGGTCGCAGGTCACCTATGCACTCAAGTCTGCCTTCATTAGTAATAAAATTTAATTCATATTTTGATCAAAAACTATTTGAAGAAAAATCTAGAGGAGAAAACATTTATATACACATATATGTCATTTTACTAAATTTGTTCTTGCTTACCCCCCAAAAAAGAAAATATGGTGAAAGGGAAGAAGGAAAGTTTTAAACATTTTTAGAAAGGTGAAATATGATCTTGTGGAAGATGTGAAAGTAGAAAGCAGAGTATAGTGACCACTCCCTTTTCCATTGTGGGAGGGGCAGTGAGGGAATAGGGGTGGTACTGAAAGTTTTAGAGGACACTAATATTTCAAGAAGCTCTACCAAGAAAGCAGAAGAAGTGTTCATGCAAAGTTCAGAATATAGATGCTGCAAAGAATGGAAGAGCTTTATAACTGAAATGTCAGTATGACAGAAATTCCTGAGTTCTTCCCCTGGCCATCCCAAGACCTGGCTTGGGCTGATGCTACAGAAATATCTTCTGGTGAAGACCAATGGAACTGAGATCTTGCTTTGCGACATTTCTCCCCCAGTTACAGAACTTTATCTTCCTGTTATAACTCTCAAAGTGGCAGTCAATGAGCATTTAATTAGCAATTGTTCTGGTCACGGTAGAATAAAAGAACCAGATTTATTCTCCCATCTGAAACAACTAAGAAAAAATGGACAAAATATATGAAATACCATTTTTGAGACAGTGGACATGAGACAGTACAGAACAGTGATCTCTGAGGGAGGGAAAACACATGATGGAAGCCACGAATTGCCCAGCTTACTGTCTCGAGAGTTTCCAACTACAGTGTAGGGAGGAAAAACCCAGGGTGAACATAGAAAATCTTTCTGAGCTAGCAGCCCAAGGAGGATAAGCTGTAGTTCCTAAAGCAGAGTTCCAGAGAGGAGAGAACTATTTAGAGGGAGGACTGAGGATCTGCAGAGGGTCCTTAAGCTAAGTCTTAAGCTGAGTTTGATCAGTGTATGCATGTGAAGAAGCTACCTGAGACCAGGGAAAACCTCTCCTGAGAGGAAGAGAGATAAACCTCCCCACAGCTCAACCAAGGTTGCGTTCTCGCAAGTCAGAGCACAAAACCTCGACTGAGATATCGTCATTGTGTTAACTATTCAGAAATGTATTGCCTCAGTACTGAGGAAAAACAGCCCTAAATCAAAGGTTGCTCTGGTATCCTAAACACATAAAAATAATAAATAAATAAATAAAAGCAAACCTTGAAAAAATTCAAATTAGTATCAAGCAACTTAAATGTTTCCCAGAACAAAGCTCAAGAATATTTATATAAATACAAAAAATCTAGCATCTGAACAAGGTAAAATTCACAATATATGGCATTCAATAAAAAAAATTACTAAGTATGCAGGAAAATGCAATGTATAAGGCAAAGGCAAAAGTCATTAAAGGAACAGACATAGAAATGTCACAGACAATAAAATGGCAGAGAAGGACATTTAAAAAGTTATCATAACTGTATTCCATGTATTCAAGAGGTGGAAGAAATATGGAACATACTCAACAGAGACATGAAAGACATAAAAGGACTCATATTAAACTTTAAGAGATAAAAAAATAGACTGGGTGGATTTAACATAGGATTAGACATCACAGCAGAAAAGATTAGTGAATTTAAAGTCGCAGGAATAAAAGCTATCAAAAATGAAACATATAAAGAAAAAGAGCTAAAAAAAAATGACCAAATCATCAGTGAGCTGTGGCACAACTCCAAAAACTATATATGTATAATTGGAATCCCTGAAAGTGGGATACAGAAAGTATTTGAAAAATAGATCATTTCTGACTGACAGACTATCATGGCCACTCAGGTTATTCGAATGTGTTATAATTCTATATATTTTCATGGCTTTAAGTATATACCATTTTCTGAATATGGTTACTAAAAATATATTATACCTGGAAATGTCTAATATTTAAGAACAAGCCCACATTTAAAATCTGGAATCATGTATATTCTACCGAATAGATAAGTGGTTTTTAGAATATATTCAAGAGGCAAAATGAAGTTCTAATATAAATTTATCTCCTAATTTTTGTGAATTTAAATGTTGACGCATCACTGATGAAGAAGTTAAAATATTTCTCACACAAAGAAGGTTCTCTCCCTCTAAATGGAATGAAAGCAGCTTGTGAAAGTGAAGGAAAGAAAGAAATTTTGGTAATAGTTTACAGAGAAAAATCAGCAAATTGTGGAATGAGTGATATTATCAGAGAGAATGAAAATTGAAAGTTTTAGATCACAGTGAAAGAAAGGAAGAAAAAAATCAGGAAAAATATATCAAATCGTTATGTTGTACCCCAAATTATAGAACGTTATACGTCAATTACAACTCGATAGAAGTGGGAGAAAAATGAGGAACAAGCTTAGAGAATGGGAAACAGAACTTGGTCCTGTTAGGAAGGTATAATACATATACACTCAAATATTCATAGGTGTTTTGGTTTGATCAAATATAAAGCACCTCATTTAGAATGATATTCTTTCTTCTTCTTAATTGAGTTCTACTTCAAGCAGTGAACATTAGACATCACAGAAGAATTAAAGCATACTGACCATTGAAAATACTACCCAGATTTTCCTCTCTTTGGAATTAGGATGATAATTAGAGAGATGAACGATAATTATTTGCACTGTGGTCTACTTACGACAAAGAAGCAGAAGTAGTAAACACTGCTTTTTGCCTCCAAAATTTGTCTGTAGACCACATTGTTATAAAGGATACTGTATTTTTCCTCCCATACACACAATGGTATTATTGGAGGCTGAAATGTTGAGCCAAGATCATTTTGAAATCTAACACAGAAATGATGAAGAAAAAGATGTAAAGACAAAGAGAAAAGCTACAATAATAACAAAACCTCCTCGCTCAGTTTAAATACTAAGATTAATATTCTGTAAGCCAAAGAACTTTAGAGGTAAATTATGTTCATTCAATCTCCTCATTCTTGGAGGTAAAGACATTAACCTGGGTTATGCAGTGACTTAGTTTAAGGGAAGGAACTGATATTCAGATGCAAGTCTCCTGAATCACAGCCCTGAGCTCTGTCTATGGAACCCACTGAATTGCTTTAGAGTGACGGGAGCATGAACTGACTGTATACACTGATTTTACAAGGAACTACTCTATTGCATCTTAAAGCATATATTGACATTCACAAAAATACTTCTAAAATAACCTTTACCTGCCTTGACCTAATACATTTCTGTAAGAAACATTAATTCTATATTTAGTTACTAATAATTTTTGGTCCTCAGAATGTTAGAAGCACTTTTGAGGGTGCTGGTTTGGATGACACTAGCTCTCTTAAAAGATCTGACCATGAAATAAATGATCTCTCCTTTAATCTCTTGATAAATGATTCCCTTTATGGTTTTTAAGCAATTCAAATTCACTTCATTAATTGTTATTTTCATAAATTGTCATCCCAGTGTCTTTTAGAGGAATATTTGAAGGGCTGGGAGCCAAGAAATGTGTAATCTGCTTGGGGTTTGGGTAAGTCATGGAAACTTTATGGATCTCAGCTTCCTCATGAAAACAAGAGGACAGAATGATCTCTATTTCTCTAAATCTCACTTATTTTTAATTATAGGGGTTGGAGAGTAAGAATCTCTAGAGTCTTCTTTCATTTGTAACTATCATTTTTTTCTTCCTTTCCTTTTTCATTTTTATACCCATCAACAAGCAGAAGGATCTGTGGAATGACATAGGGTGGGGATGAGCTAAAGTAACTGTTATAATAATTTTTTATGTCTTATTTTTTAATATCACCTCAAGGACTGCTTCTTTTTCTTTCCTAAGCTTACTCTCCGCTTGAGCTTTCCTTCAGAAAGTAGGTAATTCTAGGTTAGTAAAAACATTTTTCATCAGACTGCTTTTGATGAGCAGCATGGTGAAATGACAAAAGATGAAGAATTGGGAATGCCTTTTTGAAATGTATGGTTTAAATATAAGCTAATTTCAGAGCAACCCTTTATTTTTTTCTTCTTTTATTGGTACTAAACTTTTACTCTTTTTCTTTTTGTTAACTCTTAGTCACATTTCCTTCCCTGCTTTTGTTGTATAGGTGATTCTTATTTGCCAAGCTACTTTGATCTTATTTTCAATTATAGAAATCAATAAATGTCTTAACTATGATGATAGTACTCTTAACTAATAAAAATTCCATCCAAGTTATACCAAATAAGCAGAAATATTTTGCTCTAAACAAATTAAATAGCCATGTCAAATATACTACTCCATAGTGTTAATACAGTTTCCAAAGCTCCTATAAATCATAAGTGTTAGAAAATATTTGAGCAAATGCTTTGAGTTATATAAATCTAAGTTATAATTCATTACAATAGGTAGGGTTACTTCAGGTAGTTGTATAATCTTATCAAATCTTCTATTCTGGCATTATGTTAAAACATTCAGCCAAAATTCCCAAATACCATTTATGAGCATTGTGTGTGTGTGTGTCTCTGTGTGTATAAATGACTTCAATTAGTTGACATTATACGCCTACCATTGATGACTCAAAGAGTATGCACACATCAGATGTTATCTGACTACGATATGAATTCAACTTCAATATTATATTTGATCTCATAAAATCAACAGTTTATACCTCAAGGGGAGGGCTGGATAGTCTGCTGTTTTTATTTACAATGAAAATTGAACCTTAACTAGCCACACGGGAATATGGTAGACAATAATCCATTGTTGAACATTAGTCTTAGTATTTATCTAATTTATTGATTGAACAAAATGAGGTCTCTGACTCAACTCAAGAGCTTGGCATTTTATACTTTTTATTTTGAAGAATCGTTTGATTGACAATAAATTTCAAAGAAGTCTATTAAAGTTGAGCAAAGTTGGTCAAATACTAAGAGATATCAAGACATACCTTCAGTTTAATTTGTGGTTCAACCTCTCTTCCTAAAATGAAACAATAACCAGTGAACTTCTTAAAATAGGCTTTGTGTGTGTGTGTGTGTGTGTGTGTGTGTGTGTGTGTGTGTGTATGTAACAAGTTTGATAGTTTGATAACAGTTTAATAAGATTGCATCAATTAACCCTTGGGCTATGTGGCATCCAAATTAGGTGCTGCTTCAAGTAATTTAGAATAAAAATGACCCAAAAAGTGGGTTTGGACAAAACCAATAGTGTGTGTGTGTGTGTGTGTGTGTGTGTGTAAAATGGTGTCATAAATTTTATCCAGTAAAATTCTACAGGATATATTTAGCTTTTAAAATTGCCTTTTTAATATTATTAGAAGAAAGGAATGAATTGGCTGTGGTTTTGCTTTAGTTTCTAAGGAAAAAACTTGCCATTATTCAGCTGTAGCTGACACGTTGAATGTCAATGTGGATGTCAGCCCATATTTTGCAAGTGTTTGACCATTACTTGAGGGCAAAATTAGAAAATGGTATATTTTATCTTATATCATTTTATTTATGGTTGTAGCAAGCTTTTGACATTAGTATAATTTTTGTGCTAATCCCCCATACCTTCAATGACCTTTACGAATGTAATTTTTGCCTCTCTGTACTTTTAAAGTTAGAAGTTTGGATCCTAGGAAGAGCTTAAAGAAACAGAACAGACTTTTCTAGGACCATCTCACAGGGTTAATAACCTTGAAAACTTGAAAGCAGCAACACAAAGCACATGGTAGTACTCCAGCAATTTTGTCCAACCCCTGCACCCATTTCCAGGTCTCACAAGGAAACCTTGGTTTCTCAGTACCTTCTTCCCAATTAAATTGACCAGAAAATATCCTTTTCCTCTCCCAGCTTCTAGATTGCAAACTCATAAATGAAGTCAAGCTGTTGATATTATGCTTACATTCTCCACAGTAATGATATAAATTTAAAAATGAAGCAATATCTACTCTGTGTTCTAGCTTCTTACATAAACAGTTCATTCCATATACATCGAGGGATTATTAATAACTATGTTTTGTTTCTCTAGTCCCTCTGTAGTTTTAACTAGTTATATAGCTATTTACTTCCTTCCTTTTACCTGTGTACTATTTTAAAGTCTTGATTCAACTGAGGAAGCAGCTCTGTTTCATGGAGTAAGTAAACTGACTCATGAATAACATTTACTTCCTGAGGACTATTAAAGGGCTAAAGAGAAGCCACATACAAACACTCTGGAAACATCTATTCAAATGGACAGAAGTTGTTTTATACTTTGAAATTTTTTACATGGGAAACAAGTACAATATGATAAATCTTGGAAATTAGGAGAATATTTTAGTTCTAACACTTACAGTGATTAGTATGTATTTGGAATATCACATGAAATTAAAAATGAAAACAAGCCAAAGGGTTAAATTATTGTAATTATTGCGCTTGTATTTTTTATGGCATTGTAGGAAAGGCTGTCACTCTGATAGCATCCAGCAGCTTAAACTTGGATAAGTCATGTCACCTCTCTAGGACTTATTTAATTCACTTAGGCCAAATGACTCATAAGGTCTGTTTCAGATCTAAGAACACTGTGGTTCTGTATTATTGGTAGGGAATACTTTCACAAAGCTCAGACTGACAAATGCTGACAAGCTATACATACTTCAAATTCAAAGACATGACATAACTTCGGTGGGAGAGGGGGCTGGGTGAGCAGTTGTAGGAGGAGAAACAAAGTAGAAGATATACTTTTGGGGAGGTGAGTAATCAGTTTGAAATGAAAGGGAGATTTTTGTGTGGGTAGTGTTAGCAACCTTACAGTAGCAATAATAGTAGGTTGTTGAAGGCCCTGAACACTAAAATAGGGAATTTAGATTTGGTCTGTATACAACAGAGATGAGATGAGGCATGGAGTAAAATAAGGAGGACTGGAGACTCTCCGATGGGGTAACAGCATCAATCATAACAATGGCTAAATTTTATTAAGCATTTACTGTATGGCAGGCCTTGTTCTATATCCTTTGCATAATTAACTCATTAAAGTAATGAAAATAATAACTTCATGAGTCAGGTACTATTATTATTCCTTCTGTTAAAAAAGGAAACTAGGGAAAGTGGAAATTTAAGAAGCTTGTCTAACCACAAATACAAAACTATATTAGAAAAAAGTCCTATTAAAGATCCAAAATAATTTAGAGAGGAGCCAACAATATGAATTTACTTTCAAAAAGTTGATTTTTGGAAAAACACTTATTGCATTAAGAAAATATGTATATATTTTAAGTGTGGCTATCATTTATTCCAATGAAACTTTTATTTTGGAAGAGGAAAATACATGTACAGTGTTATAGTCATGCTTGTGAGTTTATGAGAATGCACATATTAAAAAAATAATTTAAAACAAAATCGACCTCACCCAATCCAAATATGATCTCTAATATATCTATGTGAAACAATGAATAGTGAATTCTTCTGAACATTTAAGGAACAAATGATACTAAGTCTCTATAATCTGTTTTAAAAAACAGAAGCAGGGTGGACATTTCCTAACTTAATCTATGAAGCCAGTATTATCCAGATATCAAAACCATACAAAGTTATTACAAGAAAACGACAGACCAATATATCTCGTGAGCATAGATACAAAAATCCTCAAAACTATTAGCAAATTGAATCCAACAATGTAGAAAAGAAACTATACACTATAATCAAGTAAAATTTTTTCAGGTATACAAGTTAAGTACAATATTTGAAAATCAATTAATGCAATCCACATCAAAAGGCTAGAGAAGAAAAAGAATATGAGCAAATAAAAAGATAAAAAGCATTTAACAAAATCCTATACCTATATATGATAAAACTTCTCACCAAACTAGGAATAGAAGGGAATTTCTCCAATTCCATAAATAATGTCTACAAAAACTCTATGGTTAACTTCTTAGTAATCGTAAGAAACTAGAAGTATTCTCCCTAAAATCAAGAATGAGGCAAGAATGTCCCCTCTCAACACTCCTTTCAACATCATACTGAAGTCCTGATTAATACGATAAGACGAAAGAAAGAAAGAAAAGGTATACACAAAAAAAGTGTTGGTGAGGATGTGGAGAAAATAGAACCCTTGTGCACTGTTGCTGGGATTGCAATTTGGTACAGCCACTATGGAAAACAGTTCAGAGGTTCCTCAAAAAATTAAAACTAGTCTATGACCATGCTACCCTGAACAAGCCCGATCTCATTTGATCTTGGAAGCTAAGCAGGGTCGGGCCTGGTTAGTACTTGGATGGGAGACCACCTAGGAAGACCAGGTGCTGCAGGCGTAAAAAAATAAAAAAATAAGGTATTGTAAGCTGACAAGGTCCTTGCAATCTGAGAGGTCAACCAAGGGTTGCCTTGCAAAAAAAAAAAAAAATTAAAACTAGAACTACCTTATGACCTAGCAATTCCACTTCTGGGTATTTATCCAAAGAAAACCAAAACACTAATTCAAAAAGATATATGCAACCCTATGTTCACTGCAGTGCTATTTACAATAGCCAAAATATGGAAGCAACCTAAGTGCCCATCAATAAACAATTGGATAAAGAAGATGTGGCACATAAATACAATGGAATACTATTACTCAGCCATAAAAAAACAAAAAAAAACCAAAAAAAACCTTACCATTTGCAACAACATGGATGGGCCTAAAGGGTATTAATGCGAAGTGAAATAAGTCAGGTAGAGAAAGACAAATACCATATAATTCCACTTATATATGGAATCTAAAAAACAAAATAAATGAACAAACAAAATGAAAACAGGCTTATAGATACAGAGAAGAAGCTAGTGACTGCCAGATGGGAGGAGGGTTGGGGGGCTGGGTGAAAAAGGCGAAGGGATTAAGAAGTACAAATTGGTAGTTATAAAATAGTTATGGGGATATTAAGTATAGCATGGGTAAAATGAGGGAAAAAAAGAGAAAAGAAAAAAAAAGAAGAAAGAAAAAAAAGGCCTGGGAAGGAAGAAATAAAACTGACTCTGTGTATAGATAAAATCCCCCCAAATTAATGATAACAAAAACAACAAACAACAACAACGATAAAACCCTCTTGGTACTAATAAATGATTGTAGCAAGTTCACAGGCTACAAGGTTAAAATTGTAAATAGAGAAATTCAATTGCTTTCCTACATGCAAGCAATGAGCAATTAGAATTTGCCAGTAAAAACACAACACTATATTAGTTTCAAAAAAAAAAGAAATACTTAGATACAAATCTAACTATATATATGAGGAAAACTACAACATTCTAATAAAAGAAAACTTAAGAAGATCTAAATAAAACAAAAGGCATTCCATGTTCATGTATAGGAAGATGTGAAGATGACAGTTCTTCCCAATTTGGTTTACAGATTCAAAGCAATCCCAGTCAAAATATCACCATGTTAATTTGTGGATGTCAACAAAATAAATCTAAAGTGTATATAAAAAGGCAAAAGACCTAGAAATGCCAATAAAATATTGAAGAACAAAGTCATGGAAATGACGTTATTCAACTTTGAGATTTACTCTAATGCTATATTAATCAAGATGGTGTGGTACTGGAAAAAGAATAGACAAATAGATCAAAAGTACAAAATAGAGCCCAGAAATAGACCCACACAAATACAGTTAACTGGTCTGTGACAAATGAGCAAAGGCAATCCAGTGGAAATGGTGCTAGAACAACTGAAAATTCATAGGCAAATAAAAAGAATCCAGACACAGACCTTATAACTTTCATAAAAATTAACTCAAAATAAATCATAGAATAAATGTAAAATACAAAAACAAAACTTCTAGAAGGTGACAGAGAAGAAAATGCAGGTACCTGGAAGTTGGCAATATATTTTTAGACACAAGAACAAAAGAACAATCATGAAAGAAAAAACTGGTAAGTTGGAGTTCATTTAAATAAAAAACTTCTGCTCTGTTAAAGACAATGTTAAGAGAATGAAAAGATAAGCCATGTACTATGAGAAAATATTTGCAAATGTTTCCCCGAGAAAAGGAACCATATCCAAAACATGCAAAGAAAAATTTTAATTCAAAAATAAAAAAAAACTCATTTAAAAAGTGGGAAAATGATATGAACAGGCACTTCACTGAAGATCTACGGATGACAAAAAAATCATATGAAGAGATGCTCAACATCATTTGTCATTAGTGAATTGCAAATTAAAAGAACAATGAGATATCATTAGATACCTATTAGAAATGGCTAAATTCTAAAGCACTGACAAAACCAAATGCTGACAAGGATGTAGAGCAACAGGAACTCTCTTTCATTGCTGGCAGAGATGCAGAATGGTATAGCTACTTTAGAAGAAAGTCTGAA
Source organism: Pteropus alecto (assembly GCF_000325575.1). Lineage (NCBI taxonomy): Eukaryota > Metazoa > Chordata > Mammalia > Chiroptera > Pteropodidae > Pteropus > Pteropus alecto. Next base: position 22,090,884 of record NW_006442107.1, on the reverse strand, counting down.
AGTTTTTCACAAAGCTAAATATAGTACTATATTAACATATGATTTAGCAATCGCTCTCTTACATATTTACCTAAATGATTTGAAAACATGTCCACATAAAAACTTGCACACAGATGTTTATAGCAGTTTTATTCATAATTGCCCAAACTCAGAAGCAACAAAGATGTCCTTCAGTAGGTGAATGAATAAACTGTGGTACATTCATACAATGAAATACTATGCCAAAATAAGAAGAAATGAGCTATCAAACCATCGAAAGACATGAAGGAGCCTTACTAAATGAAAGAAGACAATCTGATGGGCTAAATACTACATGATTCCAACTATATGACATTCTGGAAAAGGCAATACTATGGAGAGAGTAAAAAGTTCAGTGTTGCTAGGGCTTCCAAGAGAGGAGCCTGGGGATCAATAGGAGCACAGGGGATTTTTAGGGCAGTGAAACTGTTATTAAGTAACAACAATGTATTAATATTGGTTCATCAGTCATAACAAATAAACCACACCAATGCAAGATGTTAATAATAGGGGAATATGGGTATGGCGTTGGGTAGAGGGAGTATAAGAAGTTCTCTGTGCTTTCAGTTCAATTTTTCTATAACCCTAAAACTGCTCTAAGAAATAAAGTCTATTAAATAAAAATATTAAAATCAACCTAATCTAAAACAGATCTCTTTTTTTTTTTAAGTCTGTGGCATACCTATGAGGAAAAATGAATAGCGTCATCAGAAAAGTGTGGCAGCAGCCAGAAAGATCCAGAAGGAAGCAAGCGTACAGCAGACAGAATTCTTCTCTACTACTCTTCTGCTTCTAATATTGCCCCTTCAATCTACACTGATGCCAGAATAACCCTGCTACAAGACAATCTGAACATGTCACTTTCTTGCTTAAACTTGCTTGAGAAAACCCACGGGCTGGCTGCAAGATAAAATTTAAACTCCTTGGCATGCAAGGTCCATAATAGTCTGATAGATTCCACGTCTCTGTCCACCTGATGCTTTTCATCCCATCCAAGAAGTTTTGCAAGAACAGGAAAGTCCTTCTCTGGCCTTGCGAACTCCTGCTGATTCTTTGAATATCAGTTAGGAGTTCTCTTCCTGATCAAGCCTTCTGAGCTTTGCAGGCAGCTTTATGATTTTTTTCCTGTGCTCCAGTTGACCCTGGTACATAGCTCCAATAAGACAAATACCACACAGTGACATAATTGTTCATTTGCATATCTGGATCCTCATTTGACCCAAGTTCCTTTAGGGGATCACTATGTTGTATCTGTCTTTATATACCTAGTATCTGGCACAGAGTCTAGTATATAGTAGGTGTTGAATAAATGCTTGTTGAATAAACACCAGGCACTGAATATTTAAGCTCTGATTCACGGGAGCCTCTATAGTAATATCCTCTAGCTAGTATTTTAATAGTTCGCACTTCTCTAATTAATTCTCACTTGTATATATAGTGAACTTTTGATTATCCACAAGAGGATTATCCCCATTGTACCTTAGACTAGCAAATCTTACTTTTAACCTCTTGTTGACATCACCAGCTGCTTACTTATGTCCTTCATTGACATTGTCACCAATGTCATCTACTTTTACTCCTGTATGCAGGTAAGAACATGGCAGAAGTTGGAAAGAAAGGTACTTCTAAAAAAACAAACATGAATTTTCCTCTCTTTACCTACGATTCTGGGCTTAAAAATGCAAGAGATCCCAAATACAGAAAAAAGAGAATACCAATCAAAGACTGGTAACTCTTTATCCCAAACTACAAATCTCTGAATAGCTTTGAAAATATGTTACTCAACAAACAATAATATATATCTATATATTATATATTCTATGTCTATTATACTGGTGCTTTATAATTTCTAACTTTTTCAATTCTTTACATTTGCCAACTTGATGACTGTACTACATGGAAGGATGTTTAGGAATAAAACAAGAGCAGCTGTACACTCCTAAAGTAATCATATATTAAAAAATAATTTTCAATTTCAGAGTGCTAGTAAAGATAAAAAATAAATACTTTAATCTCAGGCACAGTTTTCTTTTTTCGTTTTGTTTTATGTTTCCCTAAGAATGTTACATGAAACTATTTTTTAATGTCATTTACATTAAACTCTTGAGCTACTGACAGTGCCTTAGATTCTTCTGAAGGCCCCTGGTAGTGATTCTTCTTTTAAATTTAAAAGCCTAATAAACCCAGATTTTCAAAAGTAGCTAATATTGGGTTGAGGGCCAAACAATATAATGATGCAGAGCTACTTGCATTATTCCTGGAGCTATTTGATTTTGACAAGCCCACATTTGGTAATTAACATGAGAATGCCCCCTTGGGCCGTTCTCCTGTTAGCTAAAATATCTTATAAATTACTGTAATAAAAGGGAAAAAAAGGAACATGCTGCCTGTCAATGTTTCAACTTATCTAGCAAGAGGAGGAGACAAAGCCCTGATTTGGAAACATACAGATGCTAAATGGGAGTGTAAATTTTACTGTCTGACCCAACCTGAGAGAGTCACCTATTCTATGGTGGAATATACACAGAGCATTAACCGAGTTCCCAAAGCAAGAGGTGCGTTGGTCCTTTTGGATAGGTAATATTTTTGTTTCATAATCATGCTTAGTAAGTGATATCACATCATCTACTAAATGCCAGGTCAGTGGACACAGCATCTGTAATTGAAGAAGCAGCTTCATATATTCCATTTTAAGGTCTCTTGGTAGAGTTTAATAAATAATGCCATCTACCAATGATGTAAAATACAGTCTAATTTATTGTACTAATCTAGATAAATGTATTAACATGGCCATAATATAGATTCTATGTGCATTTGTGGTTAGGAGTCAAATGTCTCTTCACCACTTCTGTTTGCTCCCATCTGGCTACGCACTTGTAATCAGCCAAAGGAATTGCAAGTAGACAAATGATCAGGTTTTATAGTTTATTTTCTTGAGGCTAAGATTTAGCAATGATGTAATTCTAATTCTGGCAAAGAGAAATAACTATCTTAGAATTGACTTTTAAAATTCCTCTAGTCCACATTTTTTTTCCTGTTTCATTCACATATAAATTTACAACCTATTATAGACATAGAGGCCACCAAAATATAATATGACACAAGTAATACATTTTTCATCAGTAATGGACACTACTGTGTGTCTAAACAGATCTATATTGCTATATTCTGAATATTCGGTAATCAGGTAATGGTATACTCAATAAATGCATCTAAAAAAACAACCCTTTATTTTTCTCACCCTACAATTTTACCTACTGTTACCTAACCAACTTTTACTATCATTGATTTATTTTAATCTGAGACATTAACCATATTATTTCGAGTCGGCAGCAGCCACTGATTGAACAGAAGTTTTCTACGTTCTATTTCTTAAGGTACTTTATTATACTTCAGTTAAAGACCTGAGGGACTCAATGGGTATAAAATGTAGACTTATTGATAAAAATTCTAAGCCTCCAATAGAATATAGCTCAAAAATAGCTGTGTTTAATCCACAGCAGACATCATTTGCTACTACTGCTGAATTTTAACAGGAACAGATCCAAAATCATGTCAGTGTTCCCATTTTTGTGCCACAGAGTAATGACATTTAATCAGGAATATTACTACACTCTTTTGGTGACAGCTGAGACACAAAACCAGCCAGCTGATGCAATTCCTGTCTTATTGTTGGCGGCCCATAAGCAGCAGCCACAAACAGGAAGCTGCCCTACCTTGTGTGTATCATCAGAGGGAACTTTACAGAGCAAGGCTTGCTTATAGACTACAAATGACATCCATGATATTTCCCAAAGACTTCTGGAACCATCCTAGTTTCCACCTATCCCTGTGGCCAAAAGAAACTTAAGGGAGAAACTGTTCTAGATCTTTTAATACAATGGTGCTGCACTTGCCAGGTGTGAGGCAATATGAGGTTTGCAGAATACAACCGGCATAGCTCCTGCTTAGTTAGATCGATGGCCTATAATTACCTGAGAATTACTTGGACACAAATCAATGGTGTATTACGTCCCACTCATAATGAGCAGGGTAACTTTTGCCTGGTCTGGGAACGTCATGATAAAGACAATATCCCCATCTGTTTACTATGCCTAGCTCTGCCTGCCCAAGCCGAAACTGATTCAGCCCAGAAAGACTGAGGATATGGGAAGAGGGCTTCAGACAGAAAAGGAGTGGGGCTGTGTGCATTCTAACTCTGAAAACAGCCTTCAGTTCAGTGGTTGCAGGTTTTCATTCAACCCGATCTGCACTAAGATTGACATCTTTGAGATAAAAGGCTTCGCATTCCATTAGATGTCTTCAGCGTGGCCAGCCTCCGCCCCCCGACCACGCCCCAAGGGATCAAGCCACATTTTGATGACATCCATCAAGCTCACAATTCCAGCTCAACAGTTTGCGGCAATTTCTCCATCTTACAGCTATCATTGAAAGAGGAGTGGAGGGAGATCCATGCAAGTGGTAGGAAGGGGAGTTCGGTGCTATTTGAAACACTGACGTGCAGCCCCATAACTAAGCTGCCACAAACACACCACTCTCTCCTGTAATACTTCTTAAAAGTAAAGGAAGAGAGCTGGAGTCCTGCTGGATTTCCCTTAGCAACCTGACAGGAGCCCACAAGGTCAGCTAGCAGGAAGCGTAGAAAATTATACGGTGGGGAATTATCAGCTAAATTATTTCACTATACTCAGGATTTTTACTGTTCTTCCCAAGACAGTGGCCTCTTGCTACTCAGATTATAAACATGAATAAAAGGACAAGAATGACAAAAGAAAGGGGAAAGGGGAGGAAAACATTTTAAATAGCTTATTTATTTTAATATATATATATATGGCTTTGTTATTTGTTTTGATGCAACTCCTTGAGGCTACTGCTCAGGGATCCAATCTGCTTGTTTTCTTTCTCTGGCTATGATGCTTCTGATCCTTTTTGTTTGGGGTGCAAGGACAATGGGAGTTGGGCCAGAGACTGCCTCACGATCAGGTTTGCTACACAAGCTACAGCAGCAGGAGCAAGCATGATTTATCAATTAACAGGTAATGAAAAAAATTCTCTGCAATTAAAGATATGATTTTGCTCAAACAGGAAGCGGCACCATACAACTGTGTACCCCTCTGAGGAATACTCAGCTCCTGTCACTAATGTGGAACACAGCTAATTTTAACAGAGTGTGTGTGGGCCCCTTGGGGGACTCCATGTTGATGAAGGAATATACAGTAGGGAACCCCCAGAGGAACTAGCTGATTGGAGAGCCCCAGGAAAGGTGTAGGGA
>NW_006442107.1:22071555-22085529 GCF_000325575.1 Pteropus alecto | reverse complement strand
GTTTCTTAGGAGAGTTATTAAAGGGAAAGGCAGCTTTAATCACTGAAAGACCAGTTGCTGTATTATTTTTGATTTATACACCAAAACAATATCCTTTATTCCTTGGTTGCTTTTTAATATATATGTCAGCTTAGTCAATATTATATTTCAGTATAATATATAAACATCTGTAGGATCTTGTTAAAAATGTGAAGGTTTTGAAAGATTATACAAGATAAAATATATTATTGCTACTCAACCAAAAATCAGAGAAAATTAAAGTAGACAGATAGAAATTTTCCTTTTTTTCCCTTTCACATAAATCAACAAGATTTTTTTTTAAAAAGCAATGAACCATGAATTTCCTAATGATATAAAAAAAAAAGTAGTAGGGTTCTCAGTATTTCCTTTTTCTGGATATACAGTTTCCATAGAAAGAAGATTCTCATTTCTATGTAGTAAAGGTAGAAAGGAGAGAGTAATTCGATAAGATTATATTTATGTCCATTTGTTTAAAATATTTCTATATAGTCAATATTTTACAACAATAATTTAATAAACTTTAAAGATGGAGGAATCTTCAGATCACCTAGTTCAACCTTTTCATTTTTCAGGTAAGAAAATGAAGAGGGAGAGAGGCTAAGTGTTAACAATATGACGATGACTACGATAAATCCAACATTGGTTGGGTAATTACTCTGTTGGGCACTGCTCTGAGCTCTTCGCATATATTATTTTATTTTATTCTCACAAAAGCTCTCTGAGGTATTATCGTTATTATCAATTATCACTATTATTATTTTCATCTAAGGAGAAGCTCAGGTTTAGAGAGGGTGAGTGACTTACCCACAGCCACACCAGAGAAGGGCAAAGGCAGGATGTAGTACAGTTTTGACTTTAGAGTCTGTGTCCTTAACCACTGGGTATCCTTTCTCTTCTGTCCCACACTGACTACAGGGACATGCGCACTAGAGCCCAGATCCCTTGATTTCAGGTCTAACAATAAAACATAAAACTATCTGATATGTATTAGGTTATGATGAAATGCTCTCTGCAACCAATAGATCACTCCACAATGTTAAATTTCAAGTAGAAAGTCTCAATATCAATTCTAACTGTGAAACCAAACGGAACAGCACATGTGCAGGTCAGTGAGGCCTCGGAATGTGGTTGTTGGACAGAGAGGGATGTGAATGAACTTAGAGAAAATTAAGCGGGGAGGCCTGGCTCCCACTGTTGTGACTTCTGACCTTCCAGAAGGATCTTTATCATCTATCTCTCTCTGACTCCTAGGTTAAGTCTCCTCACATCACGGTCCAGTCCAAACCTAATTACGTTTATAAAAACAAATGATCCATTTATGATGCTTTTTAAATTTAATTGAAAGACCGTGTCTTCCTAAAACATTCAAAATCTATAACCGTCTTCAAAAACATCCATGCTAAAAACTGCTTACCAAAGCAGTACTAAAGAACAGCAACAGTGTGTGGCATGAGTACAAATAGCTTTTCTTTTAAAACATAAACCAAAAAAAAAAAAAAATTATAGGCTAGCAAGTGTAAATGATGGAGTAGGCATCTTTAAACCCTGCCTCCCAGTATCACCTTGGGCAAAGGTCTCCTCTTCTGTTGGATTTGGAACATTTGGAAACAGGCTGCCCCTGCAAGCTTTGTTCTCGTTTCTTGGGAGGATTCCTCTGACAGTTCCTAACTGCATTATCAGGATTTGTCTCGCTTGTAATGGCCAATTCATTTGTATTACCACATTTAGACCTTACACTAAGCAGATAGTCACAGGTATGAAGAGTGGTCCCACGATTTCATTGGAACTGACTGTTCTGACTGGCTCAGAGGAACATACCGGCAGGAAATCAAGTCTTCCGTTCCTGTTTCCCCACCCCTTTTCAGACAGGCAGACAAACGGACAGACAGTGAGCATGTGAACGTGCCCACACCCCACAAACCCCAGCAATAAGCCACAACCTCATTGGGGATGAACTGAGACAAAATCGAGCCCAATTCTTCATTAAACAGTTGAGGAACTGAGTCTGGGAGAGGATAAGAGATCTGCCACGTGTTCATTGTAAGTGGCAAAGTGGCTCAATCCTGAGGACATCTGACCCCAAGCCCATTTTTCTTTACACAGCACTGTTTCACTAAAAGCATAAAAAATCCTTCTCCATTAATGGAAGTGTTCAGGATTCTCCTTTCCATGAGCCCTTGTTTAGCGACTCCATTTTACAACTGATCAATTTCTCAGGCCATTTTTCCACACAGACATCCTTATCCACTGGTGGAGGGCTCTACTGCTAGAATCAGACACAAAACAGTGTCAGGGACTTCCGGGGAGGCCGAGGTAACAGTGTCCTAGCCTTTCTCACGTGGTTGATGTGATGGTCCAGCTGCGGGGATGATACCTCTCAGGGATTCATCTCTGCTCTGAAAACAACTGAGTGCATTAAAGATATCTACTCTGTCAGCATCTACAAACATAGGGCGTCGGAGACCTCAACACGTTCCAAAGAATTTGTGAAGGAAAATAAACATTAGAAAGTTATTTCGAGGTTCAAAATCTGAAAAGAAAAAGATAACCCTGGGTCATATTCTAATTTTTATAGGTACACTTTGTACCTATCTTTCAGTAGATGAGAGAGGTGGCACACGAGAAACGGATCATTAAACAGTAGTGTGAAACCAGGGAAATTAACCAGCTGCTGTGAAAGCCACCTCTCTTATTCTCTGAGAAAAAGTAGAGGGTGGGGGTGGGGAGGAGAGAGCATAGGAAAAGCAGGAGTAAAGGAGCTGACTGCATAGATAAAGCATTAGCTTAGAAGTCTGAGGACTGTCTGTAAGCTAATGAACGAAAAATGTTTGATGAAAGAATAATAGTTGTGTGTGAAAGAGCTTCCATACTTTGAAATTATAAGAATTTTGTCCAAAAGGGCCTTAAAGATAATTTTATTCAATGCCTTGATTAACATAACAAGTAAGTGAGGAACTGAGGTTGAAAAAAGAGAACTGACTTGACCTCATGTCCATGTAGAAAGTTGGTGGCAAGAGACTGGCCTCCTCTCGCATAGTATCCACTAGTCCACATTGTCTGGCCATCTAACTGGCCGAAAGGCACTAGAGAGCCCTTTTCAGTCAGGCAAGGAAGTACAGTGTACAATATGGTTGGGTTTTGGCTGTATATTTTTCTGAATATATCTCCCTTCTCTCCCAGGAGGAATCTGTATGACTATCTGGGTTCTTAAGTGAGCATTCCACATGCCTCCACCAAGCCAGAAATATAAAAAAGACCAGTAGTCCTTAAGAGCAAAGGAATCTGGCAAAAGGTTATGCACAAAAAGTCAACATGGGGAAGCTGTCCCATAGAATACAGTGTCATACAGTCCAGAACCTTTGGGAAAAATGGAGGCATGAGAAAAATGGAGGCAGAACTACCGTTTTCTGAGTGCTTTAGTTACTGGTCTTACTTCATTTGGTCTTCACACACCCCTTTCTCAGATGAGATAACTGAGGCCAGAAATGTTACATGACTTGCCTATTACACAGAGAGCCAATACTCTAGCCTGGGTGTGCTCCAGAGTCCAAGATTTTTCTATGTGACCATGTTTCTTTTCTTTCCACTTACAAGTGCTTTGGCTAAGCAAAACTAGGTCTTTGGGTGACCTAGTTTTGGGTGACTTTGAGTGACTATGGTATCAGCTCATAACTTACATCTTATTTGCTTCATCAAATCATACAGTCCAAATTTCTATCTGTTCTGGAATGAAATGAAAAGGCAGTCTCTTCTTAACTTCCCTTTCTGATCCCACCCTGATACTTGGAAGAACAAAAAGGATAGCAGCCAACACGAAGGAAAGTAACATCTCTCGGCTAAGACGGCTGTGCCAAAGAAAGAGAATAAAGCAGGAACAAAGTAACAAATTATATTGTCAGAGCAAATGTGAACTTTTTGATTGGGGATGACATTTATTTTAAGTGTGCAGTGACGGCAGGGAATCTGTCAGGGTAAGACGTGGCAGAGGTTTCAGCGTTTGTTAAGAGTGTCGTGGGAATTTAGCTAAAACTGTTAAAACTGACACCATTGGCTTTTGTTAACACATTAAGCATGGGAAAAGTGCCAGTCAGCATATCCTCCATAGCATCAGTTCAGTTAAATCATCTGGAAGATGCATAAAACTGGGGGAGATAATAATGGCTACATTTTTCAACACATGGGGAGACAGAGGGGAGAAGGCTAGTGCCATTTTGATAAGAATAACAAATGATTCCTTTAAGATAGAGCTCCCAACAAGGAAAAAGGGTTGGGAGGGCATTTTTATCGACTCTGCTATATTCCTAAAGACGTTTTAGTGTAGGAAACAAAGTTCACATGCTACTGCGTGATGCCAAGATTCGTAGGAGAAAATTACCCTTGATATACACACAGATGCACACACATGGAAGTAAAACTGAAGACCTGTTTCAAACATTCTGCTTTAAAATAGACTCAATTACTACTTCAGAGTTAAGCTAAGTGAGAAAAAGCAGAAATTCAGATGTTTACCCAGTGAGATGAACTAAATCAAATGCAAAGGCCCTCTTGCTTCTCCACAAAATCTTCAAAGGAGCCCAATAAACTGAACCTTGCCTTGACCCGATTCCTCTTAAGAAGCAGATCAAAAGAAAAGAAAATTGAAAGCTTGACAATGACATGTGCTTCCAGCAATTAAATGGGTACGAGCTCTTGGTGACCACAATAACATTATATTGAAATGGCAGCCTAAGCTTCTTTGGATAAATGTTTTGATTGGAGTTGAAGAATTTCGTTCTCAGCACCCTCTGACTAGTAAATGAAAAATTGCATGTTTGTGTCACAAAAAGACTTAAGGAAAAAGTTTGGTGTTTATGTTTGAAGAGCACAAAAAGACATTGTGGTGCTTGCCAAACTATGCTAGAAAATGCAACGCTTTTTAACAGAACGCCATCCGTGTGCTTTGCAAGATCTTGGGAAATGAAATATTCCTTCAAAGTTAGGAAATCCCCTGGGAGCCATTTTCCCTGAGGGCACAGAAAACTGAAATCCTGTCCAAGGGTCCCCTCACTGGCTCCACGACTAAAGAAAAGCCTTCGATTTGGCAAGACACTATGAAGCAAATGACTTACTGCCCTTTGGCAGAGACTGAACCCTGTGTGTACCTCTACTGCAGGATTTACACTCTTTGTAGTCTGCAAAGGCTCAGAGTTTACTGGTCATCTGACTTGGGATTTTCTGGTCAGCTTCCAGGAGAGTGTTTATTGTCCATAGGTTAGGGTGCGTTTAATTTAAAGCCTCTCTGCCTCTCTGGTTATCTGTAAATGATTACTCTGTGCTCAGATTTTTCAGCAATAGATTCTAATGAATATAAATAAAATAAGCCCTCGTTTTCCAATTATAGTGCCATGACCCTCTCTAAAACAATATCACCACTGACTGTAGGTGACCAGTGTAACTTTCCAGCATTCCATGTGCTAGGAAGTTTTTGCTCATTTGCGCCTGTCTGGCTTAGCTGATAAAACACAGACACAAAATTAAGGGCAAAAACATAGAAATTTGCTGCCAAGAACTGTCCTTCTATTAGGCAAACATCATCTTGTGTTGCTTAAAACACTAAGCATTTTTCCTAAAGGGCTGCTTCCATCATCCTCCCCCATAACACCAGAAAGAGAACATATGGAAGAATGAGCTTAGACCAAAAAGGATCTTTTTTTTTCTTTTGGCTACAGGAGCAGAGCAGTCACACAGGCATAGCACCTCATCAAATAAACCAGACTGACATGGTTCTGACTTTACCAACCTAATTTCCTAGATCTTTCAAGTCTTCTCATCCATCTCTGGCTATTCCCAAGCACAGGAACTCACCAGGCACAGCACCTAGGTTATTCAGACACATTACTACTGATTTTTTAAATTAATTAAAAAAAAAAAAAAAAAAGATCAAGTAATTGCCACAGCGGTGTCCAAACTCAGAAAATATTTCTCATCTCCAAGTAAAACTGATTGAAATAAAGTCATTGGAACTGGCCTCATTATTGGCAGCCTTCAATGGAATAATAGCTAACTAATACATGACTTAATTCTTAATCCTTCTTTCCTCACTGCCTACCTCAAGAGGTTCGGGGACTTCTTTTTTGCAGACAAGGAGCACAATGCTCTCATGGAACAGATGTGGCTTGCAAGTCTTAGACTGGAACCTTGAGACAGCAAGACCCAGAAGAAAGAAAAAAATAGAGGTAATTGATCACAAAACTGCCATCTATTTTAACTAATGCATGGATACGTGGGTTGTTTCCTAGATTTTCATAGATATTTTACAGTAGCTTTTCTTTTACAAATTATATATAAGTTTTTAGTATCTAAGAAAGGTAGAAGCATTCTTTAACTCTTATTTTGCAATAGCTTCTATTAATTCCAGACATAAAATTCAGGAGACAATTACTTAAGAGATTCCTATTTCACATGTGTCCTTTAGTTTAGTTTTTAAAAGCAATTCTAATTAACTATTCTAATAGGTTATGGTAATTTAGTTCCAAAGTTATTAATCTGCCTACAAACAAAATTACACCTGTTAAAGACGTTCACATTGTTATCAATAGATATGCAAATATACTTGGTATTGACCTTCCCTTGACACAAACTATCATGACTAGAGAGCCTAATAAGCACTGATGTCTCACAAAACTTTGAAATGACAGATTTAGTGTCAACACATACTCTACATTATATTTTCCACACTTTGGGTCCTCGTCTTTCAGCATTTCCAACACTTACAGAGTAGGTTTTTCCCCAAAGCTAGTTTTCTATCAAATATCATATCTATGCTTTGTGACATCACAGAAACTTCCCTAATAACAATGAAAACCTAAACAAATTTATTATCATGTCAAGTTGATAATAAAAGATGAAGTCAGTCATAACTACCAAGAAGCCAGAGTCTTGTTTTTCAGGAAGATATTTTTGCCTTCAGGAATAAAGAGATGAAAAATCAAGAAAAGATAAGGTAATGAGATGGATTTTCTTGTGTTTGAGATGACTATAAGGTAATGAGATGGATTTTCTTGTGTTTCTTGTAAACTGACTTCGAGGACAATTAAATCAAAACAATTAAAATCAGTGTTGTTTAGAATAAGTTGATAGCCTTCAGTGGTGACTATATGAAGAGTAACCTTCATTATTACTTATAAGTACCCGCATTTCGAAATTAAAAGTAACATGAAATACATAGTTTTTAAAAATTTCTTTAAAAAGTTTTAAGATAACTTGCTAAATAACAAAAACTGAAATTTCTATTATTTTATATATTTTTATTATTTAAGAACTAAAAAAAGGAAAAGAAACATTTTCTGCCCCCAATGGGAAGGACCGATAGATACTGAAAGTTTCTACAACTCTCTATAATAAATTCAACCACTGAATTTCACATGGCAGGAAAAAATAGAAACATTTTATGAAGCAATTGTTCAATTTGTCCTTTTACTAAGTGATGCAATCAGTTATACCAATAAGATGGTAAATATTTTCACTAGTACATGAAACCACCTTTTGGCTGGTTTATAATTACAAGAAGGATGCTAACTGAATCCCTTGCTTTGTTTCAATATCCCTTGTTAGTACCATAGACCTCTCTGCCTCTCTTGTTTTTCTCAAAAGCAATTTAGAAAATGCTTGTATTTTAGACAAAAGGAGAACATTTGGTGAAAGAAAATTCATCATTAGGTATCTAGAGGTTTGTTAATAGAAAAGGCAACTCCCACAGTGTATCCTAGTGCTCAAGCCAGACACACATGCTCAGGACCAGCAAGCTGCCTTCACAGTGGGCCAAAAGTCATTATCATAATTTTATATTACATAGACTACATTGAAAATTTAATATATCCCAGCAAAAAGAGACAAAAGACATTTTGCATAATGCTTCTGTGAGCGCTCTCTCTCTTGCTACTCTTTTAGCCACCCCATGCAGATAATCACACCAGGAAAAAGAAGTTCATTACCTAAGCCAAATCAAAATTAGGCTTTTCTTTTTGATAGGGAACTTCATTAGTAAGCCCTGTCTTATACAGCTGGGAGATTTGATGAATCTATCTTAGAGTAATAATTCAGTACAATCAGCCACCATTTTAAGTTTTATATCTTTATTAAAGAAAGTAGAAATATACAAACTAGATACACACAGATGTATCTTTAAAGATGTTACATCAAAATGCTAACTAAAATCACTTTTGGATATTTAAAACATTCTGGAGTGATAGAAGAAACCCAGGTAAGAAGAAATGCAACTCTTTGCTACCTAGCTACCCATGATTAAGGCTTTCAAGGGGAAAAATAAATCAAAGAAGGCAAAGCTGAAACACTTGAAGTTGAGGAAAGCGGATATTTATTGAAACTATTCAAATGAAAACATCTTCAAAATTTAAAGTTAGCCTTTGATTAACAAGAAAACACAGGAGGAAGGAGTCATTTTAGAATTCTTCTTAAGATAAAGGCTAAAGATCTATTGTCCCTACACACTGCCCAAGAAAATATCCACTGCAGTGCTGAGTCCCCGTTTATATCATACAAAACCCAGTTATCCCACAGACATGGAACAAAGAGCTCCATTCTCCCCTTTGTGTGACCCACATATGTAAGTAAGTACACCAGCATGCAAGAGATCTGCTGGCTGCAGACGATTGTTTGTGGAACTCCTCCAAGATTGCACCCTTTCATGCTGAAAAATCCTATCTCTGTAGCCCTGGTTGTGGACATAGTTTTCCACACTGTGCTTGAAGCTAACCCTGACTTTTGTAATAAGACTGAAGCTTCAATATCATGCAGGGCTTCTTTGGCCATTGTCCATTATGCTTTTTCTTAACCATACAAAACCAGCTCTCCTTTAAGAGAAATATCAGTCTCACTTTGCCATGTCTCCCTCCTCTTATTGGCGCCCATGAATCTACCCAAATACTTACATCAATATTATTGAAAGAATGAGTCCTGAATTCCTCAGGGTTAAGATTTTTAAAAGAGAGAAGATGTTTCTAGGTCTCTTTGGTATTATCAATCTACAATTTTTAAACCTGTATAGTGAGCAAAGCTTATGGTAAAAGTATAACAACAACAAAAAGCAAAAACAAAAACAAACCTCTTCTCCCTGGTATTAGATGTCACTTCACTCATATTTAAATGGTAGAAGTGCTCAAGAGACAAATTCCACTTGACTTAAGCTTAAATCAGTCACTGAGCATAAATGGCCCAAATGACAAATCCTGACTTCCAATACTGTAATCCTCAACAGCCTCTTTTTGAGAAAGGACAAAGAGTTTAAGGAGTTCTTGGTTTAAAAATTTAAAAGAGTAAATGCTTTCCTACATTTACAACTATTTAAAACTCACTCTCAGAGATTTCAGAAACACAAATAGCACTGTAAAGTCTAGCTTCCCCATAGGTTGGATTTAACTTTTTCAGATTAATAACATGGTCCATTTTATTCCTTTCTAATGTTTAATCTTCTGAAAATTCTACAGTTCTTCTGAAAACTGTACAGTTTACATACCATTTGCTGCTATGGACAGAAACAGAAAGTAGAAATGAAACATTTCAAGATATAACGACATGGAGAAACTTTTTAGAAAGGGAGATGATTACCATAGTTCTCATTTATAAAGTCTTAACTGAGTACCACTCCTGATGGTAAACGTTTTTTTTTTCCCTTAAAATAACCCTATCAGTTAGCTACTACTATTATTCCCACTTTGTGAATTAGGATATTGAGTCTTTGAGAGGTTCAGTAACTTGCTCCAGGTCACACAGCTGGCAAGCAGAGAGGCTTGGATTTATACTCATCATCTGACTCCAGTGCCCATTTCCCTAATCACCATGTTCTCCAACCCTCCCAAGCAAGCTATGAACAATAAGTGACTCCAGGGGAAAAAAAAAGTTGCTTAATTCTCACAGTTGTCATATAAGTCATTCATGAAAATGCCCTTCTAGGCGTCCTTTAGGGCCAGGAGATATAAAAAGCATTTAGATAAAAAGAAAATAGGCAGGAAGTTCTATAGAAAAAATATAGAAGGAGAAATATATGAAATATGGGCATATTTTATACCTTGATTTTGGTTTCTTTGGAAAAAAACAATTTGTCACTTTATTATGTGGTTTTATAAAAAACACCTTTATTAAACAACCAACTTTCACTTTTATAACCCTTGCTACTTTGCTAGTTTAATCATAACTAATACTTTTTACACCATGTCATTCTCTAGTTCTCCTTTCTCTAACCAAAAAAATTTGGTAGATCAAAGCCCAGTTCAAGTCCTCTTTCCCCTTTGCTGACTCAGTGATATAATATAGTACTATTCTTAGAGTCTCTAAAATTTATCCTTCTCATATGACTTTTTATCCATGTTACATTATGTTGTGATCATCTCTGTATATTTATGTCCCGTCCCCGACTTGCAACCGGAGTCTATACTCCTGATGGCAGGAGCCATATCTTATGTGTTTATAAGTGAAAAACAAAACAAAACTAGATGCTCAAAGATTACCTACACATCATGTATAAGATACATAACCATAATTCTTTCTGCTTTGGTTTTCTCCTTTCTGAATCTTTAGAGAATACAGAGCAGGGCAAATATTCTAAAATCTGAGATTTTTAAAGATACCAATACATACCAGTGCACAGTTAACAAGACAACTGCAAAGACAGCAATCAACATATGTCAAACAACCGACAAATGCCAACAATAAGAGCGAACACAGCAATAATATCAACAATTAACAAAACAAGTGAAAACAAGGGTCTTGAGGTTTATCTTTTATATTAAGGTTTAATAACATTGTCTAAAGAGGCATTTTTACATATTGTAGAAGAAAGTCGTGGGTTAGTAGAACCCTTGATACTTGGCCATGAAAATCAATCAAGTATCAGCCTGAAAGGGACCAAATATATGTACAGTTATATATATATATTTTTAAATTTCCCTCACATTCAATTGCAATTTAGTCCAAGTTCAGAAAATCCAGTTCAGCTATTTTCTTTTTCAGCAGATTTCCACACATTATTAGAAGTACACAGTTAACCAGGTTTCATGCAGTAGACAAAATGGCATTGTGGGATTACATTAGTTCGACAGCTGCTTTATGACTATAGCTTCCAGACCAATTTATTTAATATTGATCTTTAAACAAACATCAGTACAAATAAATTTGAGCACTCTAGTCCTGAGATTTTATATCTATAAAAGAGGCCTATATTCAGAGAAGCAGGGCTGCTTGTATTTCTGCCTTTGATTCTGTTTTCTTTGATCCTACCAGGTATCAAATACATCAATGCCAAATTAAAACAAATCCATCTTTAGATAACACTCTGTTTATAATCTTTCGTGCAGAAAAAGAATTTTTCTATCAATAACTTCCAGCAAGCATTTTAACTGATCTTTTCATTGCTTTATTCTGACTATTACTACAAAAGGCAGTGGTGCCCTGTCCTGACTTGAGCAGCCTACCTGGCTCTACCTGGAATATCTGCTAGGAAGGGCTGAGTTCCATTCCCCCATCTCCATGCAGCTTGCTCTCTTTAACAATTCTAAGCCAGTACCAGGGACACACCAAGATCCAGCTGCCCCCTACTGAGAATATTGCTGCACAAAGCTAGGGTTCGGGAGGCCAATCTCAAGACTTTTACGGGACTACAGTTGACCATTTGGAGGAGGGGACAGCTGGGTGCTAAATATAAATGGGAAAAAAGACTTAGATAGGGAAATAGATAATGAATCCTGGGATTAAACACTCGATTCAATTAGGCAGGCATATATGAATGCGAGGCATAAATGGACCCAACATAATTATTTGCACAGGACTATTTATGTCCTTCTTAGTTATCCTGATTGAGTACAGATAGGAGGCTCACCAGGGAATGGATATTCCTGTGGTCTAGAATTGGGATGAAGTTCAGAGCTTTTGGTCACAATTCATTCATGTCTGCCATC
Source organism: Pteropus alecto (assembly GCF_000325575.1). Lineage (NCBI taxonomy): Eukaryota > Metazoa > Chordata > Mammalia > Chiroptera > Pteropodidae > Pteropus > Pteropus alecto. Next base: position 22,073,557 of record NW_006442107.1, on the reverse strand, counting down.
TGTTTTATGTTCATTGAGGTCTACAGATTTTTCAAAGAAATGAAGTTTCTCTTCTGTTCTTTTCTCTCCCTCCTTCCTCTTCCTCTCCACCCTTTCCTTCCTTATTTTCTTTTAAATAAAAATATTCTGGCAACAGAGTAGGTCAATGGAAAAGTCTTTATGAGAAATTAAAAATCCCTTCAGCAAAATATTCAGTTTTTTTCCAGACACCTTTAACCTATACTATCAAAGGAAGCTATATCTGCTCTGAAACTGTAAGATAATGATTTTCTTTGAGTTATAAATTTTGGTCAATGAAGGATTGTTTTTAAGAACACGTGAATTAAAAAATCTTTTTCCTTTGTCATAAATTAGGGATCAAGGAGAAATTGAAAGGACACAGTATTTTAATGTTTAACATTAGAGATGCATAAAAGATACAATTATTTAAGACTACTATCCCTCAGCAAATCTAAGAGCTTGATGCCATAAATAAAACAACAAATTCATTATTTATATAAGTACCAGCTTCTGCTGTGCCCTTTTTCAGCGTGCTTACTTGAATGAACTTGGAGCATTATACAAATGTACAGAAGAATAGCATCTATCACATCTTCCTAATTTGAAAGAACTCTTCTTTTTTTCTTCATCAAGCCATTAAAACAATTTATATTCTAAGGTAAAAAGTGTTCAAATGTAGTCCATGTGTTCAAATGTAGTGTACTCTCTGGTCCCCAGGAAACAGATTAAACTGTAAGACACAGGTATTTGTCTGCTTGGCTGATGAACCTAAGAGAGGACGCAGACCCTCCATGTAACTGGAAGGCAAGGATTGGTGCTACCATGGAACTTCCATGATGTGATGGCTAGGCCAGCCAAAGAGGAAGGCTGTGTGTGTTGTGGGGTGGGTACAACATGATTTTTTCATCATAGAATTACTAGGAGGATCAAATGGTAAGAACACATGTAAATCTTCTCTGATAACCAGATAACAAGTCAATATAAGGTTAACGCTCTTTCCTAATTCATAATTATCATTATAAAATATCTACAAAAGCAATAATTTTATTAAAGGAAGTCTACATTTTATTGCTAATATAGGCTTCTATAGTGATTGATGTTTAAACCAGCCCAAAGGCTGGGATAGGTGAAAGAACTAGTTTTCTCTCTTGGTGCACCCCTTAGCACGCCAACCTCCCATATGTTCCATCTACACATCACTAAGTAAATTCCCATAAAGCATCATTTCTACTGAGAACTTGATTGCTTTTGTATATCATTCTCACTGCATCCTTTGCCTGGCTGATTCTCAAGGAGTTGGGGGCAAGTAGATGAAGGGAAGATATGCCCCAGTCCTGGGTACTCACATCCATGGTGATAGTCTATGATGAAAGATGAGTCAATGGTACCCATGAGACTCAGTGCCACCTGGGTGAGCCATGGTAACTGATGGTGTAAGTCACAGATATCAGCTATGTTCTGACCAGAGAAAATGCTGAGAACCAGGCCTCTGCAGACACTTCCATTAAAACCTTTATAATGGTGAGCATGTGATTATTGATATTTTACCGTTTACCTACTGACCAAGAGCAATCTGAGATATACTCAGCGTATCTTGCCATTTTCAATCAGTGACAGAGTTCCTGGCATAAACCAGATGAGGAATGAATGAGCACGGGCTAGAGAACAAACTCAGAGGAGAGGTGATGATGGTTTTGAAACCACGACATATGAGTAGAGTTTGAAGGAACTAGTGGATGTTGATCTTGGAAGAGAATCAAGAAAAGAGGCATGTCAGCTGCAGTAAAATATACAAAGACTTTATCATTGTAGAAGAATTTGTTTTCCTCTATGTGGACTAGTGGATGGAAACTTCAGAGACAGGTTTAGAGCATCCTGAGACTCCTTCATCTCCCATACCTGCTGAGTCGTAACTTCTGAATATTTCTGAGTTTCATTGCTTTCCCATTTCTATTGCCATAGTCTTAGTTCTGACCCTCTCCTAAATCTCTTGGGCTATTTA
>NW_006442107.1:22059864-22071544 GCF_000325575.1 Pteropus alecto | reverse complement strand
CTTTTAATCCCATTCTCTACTTTGTTCCAGGTCTTACTATGTTGTCTCCTGGTTAAAATCTCTTGGAAACCTCTCCACTGTCTTCATAATAAAACTCAACTACCTTGCCTTGGAAAGAGGGTCTTTGATGATCTAGTATCTCCTTTTGTCTTTTAACTCCATACTTTAGACATACTCTTCTCTCTGAATAAATACTCTATTCCCCTGGACTTCCTAGGGGAACCTGTACTCATTATTCAAGATTCTGCTCAGAAGTTTCTTTTACAAAGCTTTCCTTGACCCTCTCAGGCATGCCCATGCAGTCACTTCTCTGTCTTCGCATAATACCTTGTGATTTAGTACATTTCAATTATTTATATTATAACTATTATTATTACCTTGAGGAAAGGTAACGTTCTATTTTATCTCTGTATCTCATTTACTCAATATTTAAATAACTTTGTTGAGTAAATAAGTGAATGACTGAATGATTCAGTCTTTAAGTAGAACTTCAAACACTGGACCAGGCTCTTTTGGGAAGTATTGAATCTTTAGGTGTTCAGCTGGCAGGCTGCACTAAACTTTTATAGGTTCTTCCAAGTCTTTTCCTCCACCTGTGCTTCCTTAGGGCTCAGTGAGCAACGGGGTAGGAGAGAGTCAGGCAGACATATGTGTAGAAGTTTAATCAGAGCTTTCTGTTCAGGCAAGTAGACTATTCAAAATTCAGAGCTAGCTTTCATAGTGCACACATGATAAACTAGTACAGAACTTAGGTTTAAATATTAGAAAAGCCCCCACAAATAAGCCAAGACTGTCAGGTGCAGTAAGAGAGGGTTTTACGTAGGGACTCATACTGCACAAACAAAAAATGATTGTTTATAAACTAAAGACTTAAGCAAAGTCCTTTCTTGTGGGATAAGGGTCAGCAGATCTTACGCTCTTGAGGTTGGCTCCTAAGGGTTATTTCTTACACAAGAGAGCGTAAACACTAAGATACTATTCCATTGCCTACAGAGCTCTCCCAGAGTTTTAAAGGGTAATGATTCAAAAGTACTATTTTTATGAATCCATACTGTGGAATCTTTCTACACATTTTTTACGCACTAGCCATGTGGAAGATCACAGAGCCCTATGTTTAGGCATTTATTTCGTGCACTTTAAAGGCAATTTAGAAAACTGTACTCTAGTGATCCCCAAACTTAATGCCCCTCCCTAAGTGCCCAACCAATTACCAAGAGTATGTTTTTACTGCTAGAGAAAATTTAACTTAAAAAAAGACTTTTAAATCTGGTACTAATGAGAGCCTGAAAAATTATCATCTTCTGTTATGATAAGCAGAAGAATGCCTTTTAACGGAAAACTGTTCTCTGCCTAAATTCATCTTCAAATTTTACACGTAAGGTCTAAGAACTGCTACAGATTTAATTTCATGAGTAGTGTATTCAAACTCTTTTTTCTACTCTTAAATGTAGCCCTTGTCTATTTTTAATACTTTGTTCGCATTAGTAAAAATAGCATAATTACCAGAGATGAGGTTAAATTGAAAAGTTAAGGTTACTACTCTTTTACAAGAGTCACTGAGATAACCCTGCTAGAAGTAACTGTTACTGAAATCTGATCAAAATACCTCCAAACACTTAAGAATGTGTAGGTATCTATCTTTTAACACAAACTATGAGATCTTTTAAAATATAATTACCTACAAATGGCAAAGCAGTCAGTTAAGACCAAAGGTGCTTACAGTTTAAAATGTGAATTTTTTAAAAGGTGCTGATGACTGTGTTTAATAATAAACACATTTTGGTCCATGTAGTGAAATTACTATGTATATCTTGATGCTGTCAATGTGGAGAATTTGGTCAGCTAAGATTTCAAGCTGCAATTGAGCTACGCTAATATTTTAAGTAATTCACTGTGTCATGTAGATGGAAATCTTACTGTCACAATTCTCTAATAAAAATCTGTGCTTTTAGATTAAAATTTTACTTCCTCCACTATTTATAAAAATTCCCTCACAACAGTATTTATGAAGTCATAAAGAAGCCTGCTTGGCCCTGCCCCCTTTTCTGTTATGTTCTGGTATCCAGGATAATGAGAAGCTTTGGCAACATGGCTTCAGGTTGGAATTAAAAGCCTAAAGCTCTTCCCACTCTGATTTTATGGGGCCTGGCTGCTGAGACTTCACAGGACCTTGCTGAAACGACCTGTCTACTTCAACTCCACATGGTCCCACTCCGGCTAGGCCTTTGGATCAAACCCTTCTCGTGTGAATACAGACAGCGTCTGGGAAACTGCGGTGCGGATGTCTCCACAGAGAATCACAGATGCTGTCAGGAGCGAACTTCACACTCAAACATTTGATGCATTTTAAAAAGGGATTCAGCCTCAGACTCAAACAGGCAGATGGATCCGTCTAACACTTCAAAGGCTTTAGCGGGATTGCATTTTTTTCCCCTTTGTCCCATAACCCATTTCACTTGTCCTCCTTCTCCTCCCCAACGTGCCTTTGCACAGTTCTAAAGGAAGTGACAAAGTCTCACCCATCACAATAGAACACAACAGAACAAGCACAGACACTTTAATTCTCTTATATAATCCTGAGCTTTTCCAGTTCTAATATCGATGATTCCAAGAAATCAGGGATGGGCAAAGGGAGAAGGAGTCATAGAAACAGGGACAAGATGAAAGAAGCAACAAGAAAACACCCAGTTTTGTGTTCTGTTGTCCCTGCAAAACAGTGAGCATTTTCCAAATTTGAACTTGCTCTGCCCAAAGAGTCAATTCCCATTAACAAAATGAAGGTATCCTAGATTGCAAGAATTGATGATTTCATTCTGGTTCAAGCCATTTAGGAAAAAGTCCTAAAGTCAAATGACCTTTTCTTTAAAAGGCTGTATTTCTGAAACTATTAAAGCAATTACTAAATTAGAAACACACTGTGGCCTGAAGCTGCTGATTTCCACACAAGTTCAAAAATCACTACTGCTATTTCTCCATTAATTAACTACCAGGATTTACACAAGTTGGTCAATTGACATGGAAGGTAGACAAAGGATTTTCCCCAGAGACATCCAGAAATAGGTGTATATCTGAGTCATGCTCCCTCTGAGTTATGGGAATTGATGCCAAGAAAAGAGTGAGGATTCTAAGGAACCTTAAGGTAGAAGTAGAGTACGAGGAGCAGAATAGGAAAAGGGGGCTTCAGAAGTTTTAATCAATCAATCAATTAAATTCTTATAAGCTAAGGCATCAATGTGATCCCAAAAAGTGGAAGAAGAAATTTTAACTGCCCTTTAATACTCAAGTTTAATGGGAGAGTGGAGATAACATTAATAGTTACTTATATGAAGCCACTTGTAAATAACCCAGATCAGATCATATATGGATTAAGATTGCCAAGTATAGGAAAGGTGGAACAAGCTGTTTCTTTTAAAAAGGCATCTATATAAGAAGTATGATAGAATGTACTTTTGAATAAACTCAGAGAAGATTAGGCTGAAAAAGACATTAGAGATTGTCTAGTAGGAAAATCCCCTTTAAAAATAAGGTGAAATGGACTTGCTTAAAGTCTTTTGGTGAGAATGGCAGAGCCAGACTGAGAATCCAGTTCCCATCAACAACCAGCCCTATAACCTTTCCATGACGTACGTGCACTCTATTGTGGGGATTTCGCTGTATAAAAATCTACATGTCAATGATCTCTATTTAAGAAGAAACATTTCCTCATGCTTCTTACCTCTTCAAAGCAGAGATGCAAAACTCACACATGTGCACACATACACACACACACACACACACAGACACAGACACAGAGGAAGTACTTAAAAAAGTCTTAGGAGCTAAGTGAAGAGAATGGACCTGACTTAATCCATTCAGGTCTTGACTTAAAGTCTGTATGATGTCTACACTCACATTTCAAGCAAAAGTATTTTCTTCGTCTGTTGAATATAATTGCAAAGACTGGTGTCCTTTATATATATCACAATTTAAAATGTACACAGCACATTTTAAAATAATTACAAATTAAAAACATATGTGTATTAAACACCATTAAAAAGACAAATAGCAAAAAAGTAGAAAAATAATACATTGAAAGTCAAATATCACATTGCCTTAAATGTGAAGTTCTTTTAATCAAGTCAATAAAAAAAGACAAATACTAATTCTTAACTGACATAAGGCATGAATAAGCTCTAAAATACAAAATAGGATCTATAGCCATGCCACCCTGAACAAGCCCAATCTTGTCTGATCTCAGAAGCTAAGCAGGGTCGGGCCTGGTTAGTACTTGAATGGGAGACCACCTAGGAAGACCAGGTGCCGTAGGCGTAAAAAATAAAAGAATAAGGGATTGACAAGGTCCTTTCGATCTGTGAGGTCAACCAAGGGATATCTCGCCTAAAAATAGATGAATGAATGAATGAATAAATGAATGAATAAATAAATAAATAAAATACAAAATAGGAATGGTGAATAAAGGATGAAAAAAATCAACTAGTGGTAATCAATTAGTAGTAAAAAATTGAAAATTAAAATGAGGTATTGTTGGTACAAATCGGATGGAAGTTTTTAAAATTAAAAATCTTTATTTTTAAAAAGCCTATTATTAAGTATGGTCAAGGGCATGAGAAAATGGATGTTCTCATACACCGTGGAAGACAGTGTGTATCAGTACATCTTTTCTGACCAGAATTTGAAAATTCACATAAAAAATAAATAAACATTTTTAAAAAATAATTAATTCATTAATTAATTTAAAAAGAGTATTGAGAATGTTCTCATACTTTGTTACTCATAAGAATTTATTCAAGGGAGATAATCAGGGGTAATGATACATTTTTATGGAGAATATTCATTAGTGTTGTTTAGAACAGCAACGTAATGCTAATAATTTAAAATGTCCAACTCAGACTCTGCCCAAGTGCACTGCTTAACTAAAGATGAGCACCAGTATAGGAAAGGCTGTTTTCCAAATTAAGGCATATAAAGTGTCAGTGTATCTCAGTGGTTTAGAACACAATCTCTGGACCTCAAACTGCTCAGTTTAAATGCTGCCAACTATTAGCTTTGTGGTCTTGGGTAAGTAACTTCATCTTTCAGTTTCTTCGTTTCCTCAAATATAAAATGGGAATACGGTAGTACCTACCTCATAGAATAGTTACAGTTTAGTTAAATGAATTAACATATTTATTTATAAGACTACTGACAAATAATACACCCTTAATAAGTGTTAATTATATCTTTGATATATTTGAAGAATATATAATGACATGATAATTTATGTATTATACAGTATTAAGAAAAGCAAAAAACATTTATATTACATTGTATAGTAAGATTATGTACATATTTAAGGTATATACACATATGTGTATATTTGTATAAAAGGCTGAAGAAGAAAATTTTGAAAAATATATACCAAAATGTTATTATTTGGCTCTTAGAGCTGAGGCTGTAATTCATTTTTTAAAATATTTTACTGTGTTTTCCAAATTGGCCATAATCATCGGAAATACTGATTATTCAAAGAAAAAAATAGGAATAGTTTTTCTGTATCTTTATTCTCTGATTATTAGAGAAGAAATCTTCAGAGAAAAAGGGAACATCATTATGTATGAAACCACTAAGATGAAAAAATGGAAGCTCCATGAACAGTTTAAGAAGTTGAAAAACACAGGGCAGAAAAAGAGAAAGGAAAGGAAATAAGAAGAGTAGAAAATACCAAACAGAAAAAATGAAAGAATAGCAAGCAACTATGTAAAACTTAGGAGATGAATAAGAACGTAAAATGCGGCCGAAGGCTGTGCATGTCACAAATCTGCCTGTAAAAAGTGGTTTTGCCAGGTCACCCCTGTTTGCCAGAGCCTCTTTACAATGAAATGTAAAGTGATGCTGCTGCTTTAGCGGCTTTAGGATACGGTTACAAGAAAATGGTTAAAGGTAACTGAGAAGCTGATCATTATCCATTAAGCTGTGCTCACTTGGCATGGCAGGGTATGTTCTGCAAAGTGAGCTAAACAGTTTCTTCCATGACAATTTTCTTTTTATTTCCTTCAGAGTACACTTATTTGCTATTTTTCCAAAAGTTGGGATAACCTCAGAATCCAGGCATATCCTGAGGACAGGGGAGAAAGGAAAACATGATCGAATGATAGAAATACAGTGTTTCCTCCTGTAACTGGCTAGGAAAGAATCTAAACAAGGAAACGTGTAAAGCAGGAGTGTTGCTTTCTACAGAGGAGGAACGACTGACGCTGAATAACAGAAAGGGACCACAGAGATAAAGTGGACTGTGTTGGGCTGTAAAATTGATAACTAAGTAACTATGCCGTCTGTGCATAATGAGGGGATGTATTTGAGTTAGGTGTGCCCCGATTCTGTGGGTTAGTGCAAAAATCAGCATAGTTTGGTCCACATAGTAAATACTTGGGAGAGAGAAACTGTGAACCTTGACAGGGCCTGGAAAGAATAAAAGGTCTTTAAAAAGGCCAGTTCAATACATTCAATGGAGACATTTCATATCAATATCAACTAAATTACACTCGCTCAGAAAGGCTCAGGGCTAGCTATTTGGGTTTGGAAAAGTTACTTGGCCTCTGTCGGCCTCCTCGCTATAAAATCAGGATAACAGTATAACCAGGTTATACTGGAGGATTAAATGAGACAATTTAGGTAAAAAAGCTCAGCTCAATGCAAGGGATTCTACAAATGAGTGCTGAAAAATAGTATTAAAAAATAGCAAAAGAAAATAAAGACTTGTTCGTTCATAACTATATCAGGAAACGCTTAAGGAAATTTTCTGGGAGGATTAGAGATGGGAAAATGAAGGGGTACATGGGACACCAGACAACCCACCCTCAAGAACACTCTTAAAGTTCAAGGTGGAATTCTGTTAGACACAATGGGAATGAACCATCAAATAGTTATTTTAGTAGTGTATTATTCAGCCATCTTGGCTGGCAAGGCATTATATGCAGAACTCGTGAAAATGAAATTGGTAAGATTTTGCCCATCAGAGGTGAGTAGGCAGTCACCAGTGCACTATGGGAATTTTGCCTTTATGGTGTTGACCTAGATCTATTCCCAGGTGAATTAATGCTTCTCTGCCACTTTAACTATGCAGAGGATGAATGAATAAATGAATGAATGAACGATATGCATTTTGCTGAGTTCCACACTGCCGACTGATTTGAAACAGGCAAGAAAGAGCTCTGTTTAAGAATTCAGTTGCAAGAGCAAAAGCTCACTTGTGATTCTTTTATACACAGGCACACATGCACACAGCACACACACACACACTTACACACACACTCCAGATTTCCTTATGACATCATTCCATTCAAATGGATTTTATTTACTACTCTCATTGTCTGGTTTGGAAGTAAAATTTCCATCGATAAGTTCACACATAAGCATTTCTTCAGTTTTGTGTTTTTTATAGCACTTTGTATATTCCCATAGTGAGAAGAAAAACAAAAACCAAGGTGAGAATTCTTTTGATATTTCCACTGCTTTTTATATGAAACAAGAAAGCCGTATGCCACAATGGGAATTAGAGATGGCATTTGGGGAGGTTGCCAATTTTTAGGGGAGTGTGTGAGTGTGTGTGTGTGTGTGTATACTGTTTTCTGCTAGAGTTACTATAGTAGATAATTCAAAATAAAATTCAGCAGGTCCTGATGTTAAATTTTGGGCACCAAGCTGAATTTAGGGAAAGCAGAAGTACCAGGCCTCTCTGGGGACTTGGTCTAATACCTCCTGAGGCCCCTGGCTCAGCTGTGGCAAGCTAATAAGGTTACCCTGAAGCAGATGCAGTTGTTAATACAGATGTGGCATGGGACCTCCTGAGGCAGGTCACAGTCATGATAACTCATGGTCATATGCAATATACTCATTATGAAAGCTTGTGACGGGAGCACCTCACACTAGAGGTATTATAGTGCGTCACACTCCCTTTGTCTCCTTCTTTCTCAGTTCACCTGATGGAAGACAGGCTAACTAATAATTTTATTCACACACACACACACACAGACACACACAGTGTTTGGCGAGGGAGTTTTGTTTGGGACATTTTCCCTTCAATGCAGAGGGTTTTAAATCATTCTCAGGCAATTGAAGTTATTGGAGAAGAATGTATAGAAAATCTCATGGAAATCAAGTGTGACAGCTGGTGTGGGGGTCCAGAAAAAGAAACTGTCACTATTTATGGACACAATGGAGAGGAATGGTTTTTGGCAGCTAGTTTCAAGGTTCATGGTGTGTGGTGAAATGGCTAATACTGTAGATAAAGACTGATTATAAATAAAATGGTGTGTTTCTTCAATTCTTCCCACTGCTCACAGTCTAAAATGATACATTGGAGAACACAGATATAAACTACCTGATTTCATTTTACTTAAAATCTTTTTGAAGAGAGTGAGCTGATTTGGAAATTACAATATCACAGAATCTCCTGAATGAATGAAAGATTGCATGTACATTTTGCACACTGAAGCGATAACTTTGAAAATCCATGCTGGTAACCTGAGTTAATGCAGGAAAGAGCTGAATAATGTACAGAGAGTAGGTGAAGCACTAAAAAAATCTGATTTGTTCGATATTCTCAGACTAATGGAGCACTGCAACCCTTTTGCTACTAATATTCTGATTTCTAGCCCTAGAAGACAGACAAGCAGGTTGACTTCTAAAATTCCCCAAACACTTTGTAAACAAGGATGGCAGGTCACAACATGATAAGCAGTAGCTTCTGGACACATGGGAGCTGCCTTCTGTGGGATGTCCAAACTTCTCAATCCTTGGGGGAGTGGGGCTGCAGGAAAGTAAATGTAAGTAAAGTTAAATCTCTGTAAATCATGTTTTCCCAAGAGGAACTCTGTTGCTGGGGCCATCCTTTAGCTAGTCTGAACCAATTTTTTCTTCTTCTACAAGTGATCATGAGAACAACTGTACTCCAATTTGAAATCAAATGCTCAATATTACAAATAATAGCTTTGATGAAGTTATAATTGATATGACAAAGGCTTGTCATTGGTATGTGAGAATAACTATCATTCTAAGATTCTTGCAAATGAAGACCTGCAAAAAAAAAAATATGCTTCAATCAAACTAAAGATAAAAAATTAAGTTAAGAATAATGGTTGAAGGACATAAAAGCAAAGTGTTATTTCAAATATACTAGTATAATGTATGGAGATGTGGGATTCTATGTTAATTCAAAAGGCAATGTTTCTAAAGGACTTTTATATCACTAGATCTCTTTTTCTGCGACACATAAAACCACTGTGATTTTCATCATTTAAGTTTACTCATTCACTCATTCAGTCCATTAATCAGTCATCCATTCAACAAGCTTCTCGTGTATGCCAATAAATTTTAAAATGTTTTCTATAAGTTAGAGATTGTAAAACAAGTTTAATAGGGTTTGTCCATCAGACCAGACAGTCTGTTATTTAATATAAGAATGCAGTGAAAATGATTGACAAAGATGCTTCAATAATAAAATCCATATCAAACTTGAGTATAGGTTTAGGGTTGAATGTGGCTCCTAAAAAATGTAGAAATCGAAATTAAGTAAGTTTCTCTGTGACTATTTTTATCAGAACAAGATACTTATAGTAATATTTCTATCAGAACAAGATACTTATAGTAATTTAGGTTCAGTTTTTTAAGCTGTATCTTGCAGTGGGCATTAGGTCAGATTTTTAGTTTGTAGTTAACAAGCCTTGCAGGGTTTAATATGCTGAGATCTGACTCACCTGAGCTGTAAAATATATTCGCTATTTAACTATTAATCTAAAGATCAAAATAGCACTTGTGTATATTTTTCTCAATTGCCCCTTCTCAATTTTATTATTTTATTAGTAGGGAAATAGAAATAAGAAGAGACTATAATTCAGGATCACACAGCTAGTTAGTAGCTGAATTAGATCTAGAATGCTTGCTTTCTAATCAATGATCCAAGGTTTATATACCTTAGGTCATATGACTTTAATCGATTTTAAATTACTAACGTTAGCATAGTCAATAATATCAGAGGACAAAACACAGCAGAGTATGAGAAATAAAATGGATCCACATATGTTCCGTGCAATGCAACTATGGCCTGAATCAAACAGAACAGTGAGATCCAATCGACCACACAGATAACGGTCTTCGTTCAATTCATAATAAATTGATAACATTATTTTTATGACAAAGATGGCTCAAAGATTTAAAAGTTGCTGGACACAATAATTAGAATTAAGATCAGTCTGGTTTATATCAAGCCCCTTTTTAGCACCATGTTATTGGTTTGGTCCGACACCATCCCCTGCAGTGTGTGGAGACAGGCCAGGAGTGTGAGGGCTGCAGAGCAGAGCAGGAAGAAAATCAACTGTGAAATTGGTAATTTTATTGAGTTTCACGGGGGGCTTTGTTGTTAAGACACAATGCAATTGGAACAGAACGCCTGTGGTAACACCATGCACACAGTGTCCATTTCATGGCCAAAGGTAAACTGTCTCTAACCAAAAGTTACATATACACACATCCCTCCTCAAAAGCATTTTGCAAAGTGGAAAAGAAATAGATCTGATGAATGGCTAAGCTGCAGGTATGGGGGCATTGCCAAAACATAGGTTGAGTGTGGAGGGGTGTGTGTGTGTGTGTGTGTGTGTGTGTGTGTGTGTGTTTCCTTCCTAACATCTCAGAAGGTTCCTCTTCTGAATAGGGCCTGCTGGTTTAGGTTTAGAGAAAAGCTGTCCTTTCACTATAAATGGTAAGAAGGTCCCAGGAGGAGCATGTGAGGAAGACAGGGGCAGAAGGAGAGGACAGACCGAAATGTAATGCCTGAGCAGCTGAAATCATTTGGTACTCTCAATCCCCCAGGTAAAATAAGAATTAAACATAGCTAACAGGATATTAGTCCCAGTTGGAAAAGATCTGCTTGCTGGCAATGTGAAAGTGAAGCTAACAATTGGTATTTGTTCTAGGGTAGTATTTTTTTCCCCTAAAAGCTTGACGTAGAAATAGTTAAATAAAGTATGCTGGTTAACTGTGTAAATACATTTGCAGCTCCGTGCCTTCCAGAGCTGTCCCTGTAGTGGGTTAATTTGGTTTCTGGTGGAAAGATGTCTAAAGATGTACAAGGTGTCAAGACAGGGCAGGACAGGTAGGTGAGGTTAAATGGTGGTGAAAGGAGGAACACTTTCATTCTATGAGAAGACTGTGCATGCAAAACACTTCTCCTTTGTAAAAGACTTTCTCCCACGCCGGCACATGAGTGCGAACAGCAAGCTACCATTCCAGGAAGGTTTCATTTTTATCACCCATTCTGACCACGCTTTTGCAAGGCAAAAATTTAGGAAAATTATGACAATCCTATGTGTTATTATGAGTTTCATTTAAACTGCGTGAGGGTAACAATGCTTTCTTATTTGAGGGGGCACATCTCAGGAGATTTTTGCCCTTGCCGGGGGACTAAGTAAGTAGTCATGGTCGGCTGCCCCCCATGCAAGGGAAACACTTGGGTCAGACTCTGCGTGAAAAAGGAAGGAAAAGGTGGTTACATTGCCAGGAGATCGCATCGCTGCCGCTCCCTGTGTGCTCCCCCCACCACACCCCACCAGGGAGAGGGTCACTCAGTTCACCATTTAAGCTGAAAGTGACATCAGACGGCCAGCTGGTATTTTTTACACTAATTTATTCTTGTGCAATCAGAATA
>NW_006442107.1:22049864-22054864 GCF_000325575.1 Pteropus alecto | reverse complement strand
GTCCAGTCCTTTTATTTTATAAATAAGAAAATTCAAAGGCCAGAGGTCAAAGGACTCATCTAAGATTGCAAAATTGGTATCTCTCATATTTTAAATAAACTAGAATCTATAGTTTTTATGAGTCGTGGAATGCAATAGTTTTAAAGTTACTTTCAGGGTATTGAAATAAGGATGAGGAGCAGTGTGGAGAGAGCTGGACTATGTTTAAGGTAACAGGGTTAGCAGTTTTAAAAAACTGAGTCAGAGATCACAAGGCTAATCTCAATCTACTAATAAAGTCCTTCTAAATCTTCACTGTATTCCCTCAGTCAGACAGCAATCATAAAATCATTTTGCATCTTATTAGGGCTTTTTCTGAAAGAAACTTAAAATATGTCACTACCCACTGTTTCATTAATGATACAATAAATACTGACTTAGGGTATAATTTTTCTCAATAAACATTATTTCTATTTCAAAATGCTAACAGAGTTTGTAGTCAGCAGGACTAGCAAAACCTCAATTAAGACACAGGTGTTAATAGAAGTGTTTTGTTTTTTTTAAAGAAAAACTCACTTATCTCATTTAATCACAACAATCAAAGGTAGTTTTCGATGCTCAGTCACAAAACTACCCTTTCTAGCTCTTGTCATCAGTGATTGAAAAATCTTCACTAACCTGAAATGCCAGAACTAATGACCAGATTTAATATATGACTTCATAAATAATTTAATAATAATAGACTTAGAGTATCTCATTCCCTATTCTGATTGGTGGAAAATCAATTGCACTGTGCCTGGAAATGACTGACTTCCCATTAGAGTTTTTCCTAATTGCAGTCAAACACAACATCTTCGTCCTTCGGCGGTGCCAGACAGCAAAGCAAAAAGTTATTTTTAATACAAATTTTAGTTCTTATAAACCATTAACAGCAGTCATTCTTTATCTCTTCTAAATCAATTTTCACTACAGTAAGTAATGAGCCTGTGCGTACGCACTATCTCTGGTTTCAAATGACAAAGCTTAACACATGAGTTGTTAACTACCTGTAATGACACTTGGTTGATTAATGCTTCAGTGACACCCAATTTGGTCTCAAGTCCACTATTAAAACCCAGCCATGTAATATAATTTAGTGTTCAAAGATTTTAGAAAGGAGGTAAAATTAGTTTTGAAGGCAATTCCCATTTTTAAAGGTAAGAGTGATCAGACCATTCAGGACTATTTTTCCCTTGGAGTTTCGAGAAATTAATTTTTCACTAACATCTACTAGAAGCCGTATTTTGGCATTTGTGCTTACAAGTTAATAAACTTGTTTTGTCTCCAAATAAGTCAGTTGCTTTCAGTGGATATTTTTTGGGAGACAATCTGATTTCAGTATGGCAAAGTCAGCGGCAAGAAAATATAAACTAGATTGGCCTCAAACAGGGAAAGGGAATGGCTATGGCATCTTGTTTGTATTCTATGTCTCTAGTTTTGACAAACAGACAACTTGCAAAAATTGTATTCATAATTGTGCTACATAATTCATGTATATATGTTCATATAGATCAAAATATAAAATTTTATTTAGGGGAATAAGAATTCGGTAAATGAGTGTTATAAACAAAACAAAACACACACACAAAAAGTGGTGAACTACTATGAATAACTAACTGCTTTCGGCTCACCTCACACAGAATCCAAATTAGAAACCATTACTACATCGAAGACTTGCTCTCAATAGCAGTTAAGCTTCTTTGAACGGATTCCCTATTGTATAAAATGTGTGCCAGTCTTTGACTGTCAAAATCAATTAGTCACATTCATTATGCCTCTATTTATTAATGTTGTACACTTTATAATGTACGTGCTGATGGAACAAAAGAAAGTTATGAAATATCAAATGTGTTATGATTAAAATCAGAGCAAGAGAAGTAATGATTTTTAGTCTTAACTGGTTACAAAGCCACTGTAAAGATTAGATTAGTGGTGACAGATTTATAATCTTTTCCAAAACGTAATCCTTATAGTTCAGATTTTGCAATAGAAAAAGTATGCCATTGGTTACAGGTTATTGGCTCCAACCATTATATGTATGAGAATATTGTGTTTCTGTCTCCTGAAATCCAAATATACCATATAATCTTAACAGATGCAATTTAAATCTGTACTGCACTGTTATAATAAAATGGGGCGACATAAGGCTCTTTACTGATATAGGGTTCAGAGTTAATTCAATGATGCTAAGAATGACTGACTGGTATTAAAAATCAGCAAATAATTAAACCTTACACTAAAATGAACAAAGAACAATGCTGGCATCCTGGCAGGGTAGATTTTGCTGGAATTTACTGTCAAGCTGCCACCCCTAAACTTTCCACATGAAACAAAAACTATAATTAGTCTCCCTGTAATAAATAGCGTTACATTCTTTATTTCCCCTCAAGTATTGAGCACAAAAGTTGACATACACCATATCATATGATTCCTGCAGTTCTTTTCTCGGGTGGAAGGGGCAAGGTGAAGGGTACGTGCATTATTTCATTTTATAAGAAAGCTTATTCGTTGCTTCTTGGTATTAAAATTCAAATTTAGAGAGTGATAATGTAGATTTACTAGAGCATTTAAAGTTTGAGGGGAAAGCCACATATCCATGAAGGCCTGAAATTATAATGGACACTCAACAAATAATTTGTTAATCCTCCCAGGATTAGCTTCTAAAATGCTGCTTGTGGCTCTACCCCAGTAGACCCTACTTTCCAAAAACTCATCTAGCTCCCCGAGCCTATTTCCACTCTGACTTTGGCAAGCTATTCTATATTCCATTTACCTTGTTTAAAGAAACTTCCCTTCAAACTGCTAAAATGTGATAGTCCAGACCAGTCCTCTATTTCAGTCATGACCTCTATGCTTTCAAATTAGTTTCTGCTTCAAAAAGCTTACTGGCATCAAACTGATTTCCTTTTAGGAATATTATTCCCTTCTACTAAATCCCCACTTAGCTTTTCTTTCCCCTGAGCTAAACAGACCTGATTTATCAGTCTTCAAATTGCATTCTTAAAGGACTTTTTAGTACCTAAGCACCCAGGTACTGTGGTGATAGACATTACTAAATGCGTTTGAGAGTAGATAAGATATGAAAGAGAATATGTAGGAAGCTGACATGTTAAACAAAAATCTCAAATATAAATGGAAAGAGAGTTCTTTTACTTCCATTTCCATTCTTAGTAGGAGAGTATCTCATTTACTCCTAAATCTTCCCTAAAGTCTCAGCTATCTTTTCTGGGTTACACAGCCATCTGAACCAAGTTTTGAACATGAATCGCGAAGCTTACTCAAGGACGCAATATGCAATACACACCCTTACATATCAAATTCACCACTATTAAGCGAATATCCTGTTAAAATTACTTGAATAAAAATCCCAAGGAACAGAAGCCACGTGGTTTCTTACTTCCATCTTTTCCTACCACGTAGCTGAAACATGCAAATAGGTTTCTACAAAAATCTTGTCACCAAATATTCTGTGCTCTTTCCTGATTTTACCAGATTCACTAACTTAGCAATAATGCATGAGATGTCAGCAAAAATGATAAACCTGAGTGAGTCCTAGAGTGATGCTATATTCAATTTTTATTTAAATATGTACATTCCCATAGCTTGATTTCTTCCAGGCCCAGGGCTAGTGGGCCTGTGCTAATTTACATGGCTGATGGAACTCATAGGTTAATCAGGGGATAGGTGCTAGTCTGATGAGCCCCTAAGGAGACCAGTGTGTAGTCACTTCCTGATTATCTTCACATGTTATTTGAACTGTGCATAATACCTCTGACCTGGACACCTTTTCCTCATCACACATTCTTTCCCAAGCCCGTCTCTCTCCAATCCCTGATAAATACCTTTGTAGCTACCCACTCTCAAAGCCTCTTTCTGTTAAGGAGTGAACTCTGGGAAAAAGTTGCCTTGCTACCTGACCATCTTAGAGCAACCATTCCTAGAACACTTCTCACTTTGGGCTGAAGGATCTACACATATAGTTTCAGTATATGACCGTATGTGGGTGTTTTTATAAATATTATTTGTATAAAGTAGTTTAGATCATCCATGCTTATCAAGCATGAGTGTGGATAATGAAAAAATTGGTTGTAGGTAGAAACAAGAAATAAAACAGAATGGGAGAAATATAAAAGGAAGTTAAGCAATAGCATTAAAGGAAAAAAGAAAAGAAATGTTAAGAAAAAATCAGTCATTTTACAGTCCTATTGCTTTAACATAAGTACATCCACTTCAAACACTGGAAATATTTTGTCATATTATTAAGCCAATTTTTAAATCTAATTTAATATTTCTTCTCTTCTTTATTTCCTTACTTCAGTGATAATACTCTGTATAATAACATTTCTCTCACAACACTGTCTAAGATTCATTGCTTTCATTTTATCTAGCAAAAGGTATGTTTTCTGAAAGAGTGAAATTACAGAGAACTAATTAACTCTAGAGTTAACATTTAAAAAAATTTTTCATTTTTATGTTTTGGAAGCAATCACGTCAACTTGATTGTGTATGTGTGTGTGTGTGTGTGTGAGAGAGAGAGAGAGAGAGAGAGAGAGAGAGAGAGAGAGAGAGAGAGAGAGAGAGAGAGAGAGAGAGAGAGAGAGAGAGAGAGAGAGAGAGAGAGAGAGAGAGAGAAACATGGCGAATGTTGAACCAATACATTAAAAATACAAATGTTAACCTATATGTACACCTCTCTAGAATTTCAGAAAACAGGAAAATGAGATTACCAATTATTTTCTTAGCAAACATCAGATGACATTTTGGGGATTAACACTTCTCTGTGACAGTTCCCCCATGAGGAGAAGAACTCGGAAACTACTGCAGAGATAACATATTAGCTTTTTATATCTCTCCACCCTGGTCAGGTGGCTACAGTGAGGCTGCTGTTGTCTCCAGAGAGTGGAAATTCATATCAAAAAATCATTACACATTATATCACTCCATTCCACATGAACATTCGTCTCTACTCATAAGGGGACCCA
>NW_006442107.1:21997364-22044864 GCF_000325575.1 Pteropus alecto | reverse complement strand
CAAAAATATCCTTTTCCAATCTCTCTCTTTCAAACGTCAGACTCCAGTACAAGCTCTATGGTTTTCATTTCCTTTTATACCAGCTCTCTAAGCTGTTGGAAACATGTTAAACACAAGACAGGGAGTGGTACACCAGTCTTTAGTGGAAAAGGTTGGCAACGTGTCTATGTCTACACATAGATGTGTGTGCATGTGTACACACATACATACACACAGACTTCAATACACAAAACACTACAAAAATTTCTCTTAAAAAAAGCCATTAAAAAAAATTAGGAAACCATAGTTACCGACAGAAAAGTTGAATTGGAATTCAGAAACCAGACATAATGCAATTTAAGACCCTTGAAATGAATGTACTTTAAATTTTACTTTACAACATATCATGTGATAGTTTAAGATATAGATTAGATGAAAAAGACTTAAAGAAAGTTAAAATTATCTTTTCATTTTAAAATTAAATTTTTTAAAAAATCTCTAAACAAACCCAAAACACTTAGAAGATTACAACTTTTCCTTAAAAGACATACACACTCACACATAATTTTAATAAATATATCATTACTAAGACAAACTAAACTTTTTCGATAATTAAAGAGGTTATAGTTATCAAAACAGCCTGGACATAGAATGCAACTTTATACAATTTCCAGATTTTCAAAGTCACCCTATCCCATGTGACGTTGCACTACAGCAACACAATGCAGCAATCTTATGATGCAGGAGACACAGAAATAATGTCACATTTGGATCTCACAACATCAAGTGCAAATAGTGAACTTAAACATGAAAATGCAGTTTGCTCCTTCTAAAGTATACACCTTTCTCTCTTGCAAAGAACACTTTCATTGCCGACGCCTCAAGGTAAAGAGGATAGCATCTATCACAAGTGCAAAGACTGTCTAAAGGATTTTGAAGCAATCTTTTCATAATGTTTCTTTTGATGAGGAAGTGGAGTTATGACTTACTCAAAATTCATAAAGATTATTAAGTTTACATCCTCACAGAAGATCCGCCACCATGGTAATTCTTGACTATACTGTCAGCATTGCAGCCCAAAACTCTTGAGAATATGTTTCAGGTTCAAGACACCAATCCATCTTGTGGCATTAGTGTTCCACTGCATAAAATAAAGGTCTTGTCCCATTCAAAAAACAGAACAAACCAAAGAAACAAACAAACAAAAAATTGCTTCCAGTGGAACAAACCCACGGTATCTACAATAAATTTGAGGTACTCATTTTATCAATATTCCTTCATGTACATGATTTTAACAGGTAAGTAAGTTTCTACTTCAGCAAGTTTACTCCAGATTATCAACTTGTGTGTTTGTGCCTGCTGGGCTATTTGAATGATTACCCTATTCCTCAATGCCCTCAGCTATGACCTACTCGGTAAGCAACCCCTCATGATAAGAAAGCTTCCTAAACAACAGTAAGCTTTTCTGCTTGATGAATTCCAACCTCACAGCTCATCTAAACTGAGCCTATGGGCTTCATGCTTTTCCTTCTTACTCTTCTTGTAGGTCTATGGGAAGTTATGAAACATATTTTTCTAGTCCTCCCAGGAGCAAGGCCAGGTTCACAATTTGACCTCAGAAACACAGCAGTCCTGCAAAGCCAGACAGCCTGATAGAACTGAGTATTAGTGCTCTCTGCCTAACACAAACTATAACATGCAGCACAGAGCAATGTTACTTGTGGGAAAAGACAAGCAATGGATCAGGGGGAGAAAAATAATAGGATTTAATCACATAAAAATATCATAGGCACACGGCTCCTTTTCAACAAGCTGTCTACCTCAGGTGAAGGCACAATATTCTTATGAAACTAAGTACTGATAATTTATAACGGAGCTGCCCAAGCAGATATTTTAGTCAGATGAAGTTATAAGATTCTGTACACACCCAGAGATTCTCCTTCCTATCACGACAATATTCCCCCAGGGAATAATTTTAAACAAACATATGAAAGCATCTATCCATACTTCAGATAGATGTCTTAGATGTGTGAGGCGTGACCCCAGGAACAGTGCAGGCTCACGTGAAAAGAAAGACTGTGGCAGACTAATTAAGGACACGGCTGCCGAAAAGGGAAGGCTGACCCTGCGAACTTATTTACACAATTTCCAGCCAGAGGGCTATGAAGTGGAGCCCCAGTGGGGGCATTTCTATCTGAAACCCAAGGGCACCTGCGTTAAGGAGACTGGTGTAAATGAGTCCCTTTGCTCAGTGACAGAAGAAAAGACACCAATACTTCAATTATCTGGTGCGGAATATATGTGCCGACCCTCTTGGACTCTACATAACAAGACACAGTTACTTATTATTATTTATTATTATCATCATTATTATTATTTGCACTTCAGTATGCATTCAATTAGGAGGAGGACATTTTGAGGCAAGAACGATAAGCTCTTTAGACAGAAGGTAGTTATTCAAAAATTGCAAAACTTCAGCTTTCAAAAATAGCCTGAGTGACCTCTTGCAGCACTCTGACCACTCCACAGCAAGCAGGAGGCAACCCCTGTGAAGAGCAAATTCTGGCAAAGTTCTCTCTTCACAGATGATGCACAGCTTAAGCTATAATGAGTTTTTGGGTTACAAATGCTGAACACATTAATATTCCTTGATGATAATTATCACAGTATAAGCACCTTTCCCAATGTGAGTAGCATAAAGCAACTGAAGCAGCATTTTTACTACATTTGAAACAAGCTGGAAAATGGGATTTTCTACTCCTGTAACCTGAGGTCAACATACATCAAGCATTGCGTATCAACACACCTGTGTGTGAACCGTGTACCACTTTTCTTCCCTTCTGCTTCACATACATTTAAAGCTTTCTCCTTCATCCACTCGTCATTATGAAAGTCTCAATATGAACATGTTTGTGAGATACATAATTTCAAGACAAAATGTATTTGAACACTATGTTTCTTCTTATGAGAATACAAATAGCAAATAAGATCAGTAAGCCCTGTTTTACAGATGAGATGTGTCTCTGTGTAGTTTGAATACTGTGGTCACTGGCTGCATATAAAACAGGCTGAAAATTAGAATCAAGCAAATAGGCTCCTAGAAGAACCAAACACTTTACATACAAATCTGAACAAGCTACTAGCCCTTATCTTTATACCTTCAAAACTAATAATACTATTAAACACTGAAAGGTTTAAATGTGAATTCTAACCCACCAACATGATGACAGTAATAATGTCAGCATCGTATTTACTAGCAGTATTTTCGCATAAGAATCCTAAAAACCAATTTTCATTTCAGATTAGTAGAACAATTATTGTTATTTGGATAATAACTATCACCTTTTACAAGAAAAACTTGATAAAGATGATCTATTATGCATCATATCAGTGTGTACAACATCTATTATTCAGTATTTGCCATAGTATACCCAGAATAGATGCTGAAAAGATTTAACCTACTATCCCCCAATTTGATTTGATAATATGCTCTGAATGGACTATAAGTTGATTTTCCCTCATCTCTTTTTCTTCCTTTCTCTTTATTCAGTGAAAAAGAGAAAATGTCTATTATAAAGCTGAATTGATGCTAATATAGCTTAAAATAATCACAATGTAAGATTTAAAAAAAATAAAAAATAATGCCATTCTAGTACTCTATGTAAATAATCCCAACAGTACTTTGATTTAACAGTGACAAAATGAAAGCCAGTTTGGGCCCTTAATCCAAAGAGTGCGAATTGATTTAGGGATTTCTTAGGTGTGAATCTGCTTAATGCATCTGTACCATGTTACCCCGCACTTCATTTAGAAAATATGCCACGCTACGACTGCTTCAAGTTCTCTACCATCATTTTTACTTATGTGCTGCAAAAATGTCTTCAGATCCCATTTGAATAGATGGCAGGGTTATGAGGGAACCTTTACTAAATATTTAACAGCACTATCGCCTTATTAAATACTATAATGCGAGAGCCATGAAAGCGTGATATACAGTGCTTGCCTTTTTAAAAAAAAAAAAAAAAACTTAATGCTGGTGCTCGTTTTGAACACTCAGAGAGCCCATTCATCAGTAGAACTGATGCATTTTAAAAAGTCCTCATTTACTAGCAGATAAATGTGGTTAGAGAACCTTTTTAGTGCAGAAATGACTGGAAACCTATTTGGTTTTACTGTGCAAAATTTGCTTTACTCTGGCTAGGAAAAAAAAAGCCTCACAAAACATTTAAAAGGCCATTTTGAAATCATATGTAAAAGCTAAAAGAACACAGTTTGAAATAAAAGTAGGCTGTATTTTTGGTTCACAGCAATATACATACACCTAAACAGCTTAGAAAGTACATGTATTTCTCAAACCTGGAAAGAGTACCTCAGCTATATGCCACGTAATGAGATAACCCATTAAGAATGTTGTTTTTGACTGTGACATTGTTGCCGTATGACTTCATTTCCAACTATTCATAATGACTTTTAAAAAAAAAAATAGCTTAATATAATTTTTGCATATACTATGTTAAGATATGTTTAACTAACACTCTGCTTTAAAAAAAAAGTTAATCAGAAAATCTTTAGCCTATTCCAATGGGTAGAAAGTAGGAATTCTCTCTGAAAAGATATTTTTGTTCACAAAGAGATATATTATGGTCTAATTTAAAGAAAACTTCCTGTCCACTGGAGGCCTGCAGAGTGAGCATCTATCCTGTAAACACTGTAACAATGATTATCCATCCTCTCAGTTCTCAGTAGAGACTCTTGCTTCTGAAAATGTCTTGTGGTGACTTACTAAATTCAGGCTATTTCAATTAGTATTACTGCACATTAAAAATTAATTGCATTACTGAGTGGATTAAGGTTTAAATTTCAATTCTTCGGTATGTGCACTAGAAATGACAGCTAAAAATCAATGTTCTTTGGTCCACAATCGGAAGTGTGTATGGCCAAATAGCGCTGGACTGGCGTCACTGGCCAAGTAGTTTTAAAAGACTTGATAGTTCAATTGAAGGTGTGTCAGCTCTAATTCTAGGTTTTCATTTGAATGCTGCACAGTAGCTCAGCCTTTGAAAAAGAAAAACAACAACAGCGGCACTAACAGTTTGGAGAAACAAATGGACACAGGTACTAAAATCATGACAACAGCAGGATTAACAGTCACCCAAAATTCACATAATTATCCCTAGTCTAAAACTTTGTTCATAATTCTGTTCAATAAGAACACAAGATCTCTGCCTTAAATCCACACTATTTTTTATTAGTTATTGGGTGACAGCAGTTGGTCGGGGGCAGGAAATTGGCTATTTTAAAAAGAGAAACTACTAATATATACAATATTCATAATGACTTTATCCATGTTTTAATGAAACCCAAGAAGATATTGAAAATACAAATCTTGTCCTTAAACAGTAATCCCATTGAAGTCCCTTTGTAAAGTATTAAACCTTTTTGGGGGAAAGGACAAATCAGTTATCATTCTGACTATAGAGTTATAACATCTACATGAAATATTTGAAAAGAAATCAGTCGACATTTATTCACAATAAATTTGTTCTTTTAAGAACATGGCAATGAGGAACATTAGCTACGAAGTCAATAGAGTAAAGTGGCATCAACTTGACCCACAGAGGCACCAGGTTACCTGGGTTCAGAACTGAACTGTGATTGGTATGTGCCCAAGAGAAAAAACAGATGCCTGCAATGTTCCTCAAGATTCCCTCTGTGTTGCACGGGTGGCCAACGACAAGTTCGGCAGCAAGAGAGTAAGGAAGATGGGAAGGAATAATAACAATAAAAAGAATAATCTGGTGCAAATGGACCCCAAGGTGTAGTAGTCATCCCCATGCAACAATCACCCTTCACTGCAATTTACTGATGTTGCTTCATTACAATACAGCATATAAAGGGGTAATGTACAAAGTGCACTATTTAAACCTCCGCGGTTTGAAGCAGCACATAGCACCCCAGCAGGCACTGCTAGGGGAGCTGAGTCAGATTGTTCATAAGTGAAATTACCTGTAAAAAAAAAAAATTAAATATAGTGTTGTAGCACGTATACAACATGGTGATAAATTTGGGGGGCAAAGAGGATAAAAGGTAGCAAGGAAAAGTATTTCCTTAGTGAAATATTAAAGGCATTTCAAATTATCTGAGTTAAAACATCCTTAGAAGAGGTGAAAAACTGTGGCTTTGTTAAAAGGAAAAAATGAAGAACATGATGTTTCCTGTTTGGAAAATATAAATCGGCTCTTGGCTTCCTATTCTTATCTCCATAAAATGAACTCAATGTTTTTATGTGAATTTTAAAACTGCACATTCGGGTAACTATTATTTAAAGAGAAAATGATTAATTTTCTGATTCTTGCCTGCTATAGCTGAAGGTCTTACTTTTCAGGCAGTGCTGGGAAGATGCTGAAGCAATGTGTTAAGGGGGAAAAAAAAGAGATTCTTTCTTCACCAAGGATCATTGAGTATGTCATTGGTTAATTCTTGCTCTATGCTCCTCATTAGCATTACTCTCAAGTTTCTGGTTATCATATCCGAAATATTAAGACATAATAACTAAGAAGGTGCAGATAATTGGATATTAACCAGAACATACTTGACTGGGCAGGAGGTAGGGCCCTGCTTAAACTAATCCTGAAATATATTAATCACCAATTAATGAAAGGGTTTCAAATTCATTTTCTATTATAGAACACCTCCGAGTATCTAAGCTTTTTCTAACAAAATGACTTGGAATAACAGGGTAGAAATAAGGAATATGGCCATCTAATGATGGCTTGAATTAATTCTTTACAGCCTGTTGTCAGGTAATCATGAAAACTATAAAGCCTTGATGATTTTTTTTTACCAAGTCTGGTGGGAAGAAGAGGGGGCACTTTTCAATATTCAGTGGCCTTGGTTGATATTCCAAATTTATCCCTTTAAATGACAGAGACATAGGTAAATATTTCATCAGAGGACTGTCATTACATTATGGGAGTTTTTCAGCCTAGACTGCTAGACCCCCAAACTAATAACACATGTACTCTTAAGATATAAAACCAATTAATGGGAGCCAAAGAAGTCCAGCAAAGACATGCTTTGTACATAGTAAACAGTAAGTAGTAAGGAGTTGATAAATATATTAAGAAAGAAAAACCTTGACTAAGTACCGATTGAAAAGTCACCACCACTCAGGTGGAAATAAAGTAATGCTAAAGAAAAGAAAAAGGAAAAGCAACATACGGAGAAGGAAAATCACGCGTCTGTACAATCCATGTGGCTGTGAGATGACGTCTGATACATCAGAGACGTTTTATTAGTTTGGTTGTAAAGCCCCCACTATGTTCCCGAGAGAAACTCCTGTGCATATTCACTGATTTAGAGAGATTGCTAAAAAATGACGTTCATCTTAAAGGAAAAAAGTAAAATTTCTAAGTACATTATTCTCACAAATGGATTCCAATATCTTTCAATACTTAAAAGGTGTAGCTCCCAGATACTCTGAAAAAGACTTACATTTTTATGTCAGAGGAAACAAGTTGTTTGGATTAATACAATGTAAGCAAGGGGTTGAAATGACACCATCTCTCTATTTTTCCTGCCTTTATTCACTTAATCGGATGAAAATAGTAAGAAAACTGTTATCTCAGGGCTGTTTTTTTTTTTTCTATTCAGTTGTTTGTTGACTTTAATTTTAATAATTCTTAAATAAGCACTCACGGCAGATGAACTAAGATATGCAGGCAAGTAGACCCTTTTATCAACAATTTTGCCATAGAAATACACAAACATTTCAATGGCTCTTCATTAGCAAACAAATCAACAAGTGATATTTTAATGCATGACTTTATTCCATCTCTGTGGGGACTGTAGTTGAGAGTGTGATGTACAGTACAGAGAAAGGAATCATCAGCCGCAATGTCCCAGGGCGCCCTCCATTGAGGACTTCGCAGCCTCTGCTTAAAGAGTGCATTTAATTGACTGATAGACAGTAGCTTCTTTGTTCACAGAAGACAGCGAAGTAATGGCAGCTTGAAAATCGTACCATCTACAGGGTCTCCTGAGACTAGTAACAGGGGGATATGTGTCAGGAATAAATAAATAATCTAATTATTAAGCCACTTCCTGTCAAGTTAACTCCAATTTGTTGGCTTTTGAAGGCAACAAAACGAGGCATTTTTCCTCATTATGCTTCTCTTTTTATACCAGTGGTAATCACAGGCGGATTAAAGGGTGCCTGATTGGTTTTTTTGTCAAGGAACTGAGAAGCAGCCAACAGTACAGAAAAACAGAGTTGGGGTTAGAAGAAATTTCATGCTTGTCTCCTTTCCAGCTCCCTAACAGCCCACACGGCTGCCCCATACAGAGCTGCCAGCTGTACAGCAAATGTGTACCCCTCCAACTGAGGCCTACCGGGCCACAGACACCATCCTGAGAGCTGTGAGATACCTTGCAATCTTGGCAGGTAGCTACTGCTGTCATAGGCATAATTCTAAAGGTGACCTATGAAACCCCATCAGCTCACCAAATGCAACAATATGAGCAGCTGAAGTTCGACACCCACTCTCCACATTGGCTCCCTTTCCTTTGTTTACTGCTATTAATGTCCCTGAAACTAGGAAATAATCTATGGAAATAGGTCATGAGAGACCTTTTCTTTTTACATGTCTTAACTGATCCTGTAAAAAATAGATCACAATGCATATGTGTACATGGACATGTGTGTGCACACAGGGATCTGGCTTTTAATCTACTGCTGATACATTCCGTGCCCTCCATTCAGAAATGTTTTGCAAACTTCATTCAGAAACAGATACCCACATTTGATAATAAACATATCAGATGGTGAGTGAAAAACAGATACACTCGTGGCATGTTCTACAGCGAGTCAAAGGTGAGGGCAAAATGAGAGGCAGAAGCCCCGCCATTGTGTCTCCGCTAGTCACATGGAATTATCCATCTGGCACAGACTCTCACCCCAGTGTCTCTGTATGGAGCCTAGGAAGGAAGGCTGGCATCCAGTCATTCTGGCCCAGAGCCACATTCTTCTGAGGCCTCTTTAAGGGCAGTGTGTTCTAAAAAGTAACGAGAAACTGAATCTTCAATCTGTCTGTGGGCTCAGTCAGAATCCTCAGTCTCATGGAAAATCAACAGCACAAGAAATGTCTAAGAGGCTATGTTAGGGGCTTGTAAATTAGAAACTCCACTGACTGCAAGTATTTTTTTACTCTTGTAAATCAAAGCTGCTAGAGGCAGGCTAAAACACAAAACAAAGATAAATGCCCTGAAATTGATAGGCTCAAAGATTTTCTTAAAAAGCTGAAGAAATAAGAATCCAAATAACCAAACGTGAGCTCTTGAAAACTGTGTCTTATTCCAAAAAGTATGTTTAAGAAAGGTTTTTTTTTTCCTTCCATTTTCTTTTTAATTGTCTTTGTTTTTAGGAAGGCTGACCTGAGAGGAGCCTTGATAAGTTCCTGTGGCCCCGCTTTGAACTCAGTAAACAGTATAGCTGTGTTCTATTTATGCCTCTGTATGTCCTTTCTGAATACATCTTGAATTTTTGTTAAATTGCGCAGATAATTAAACCCTCTTCATATTTACAGTCTGCTTCATTGGTACCATGAATTCTGTTTTCAGTTACTGTCTGCAAATTCCCTCTCTGAACAATTTCATACTAAGCAATAACACTTCATTTTACATAAGTTTTATCTGATGTCCCCATACAGAGCTGCCAGCTGTACAGCAAATGTGTGGTTCTCAAACTGAGGCATACCAGGCCACGGGCTCCATCCTGAGATCTATAAGGCACCTTGCTGTCATTGGCAAGCTTTCCCTGCTATCACTGTGACCATCACTCCACACTGCACACAACTTAAAATCATCTGATTATTAGAATTTGTGGCCCACACTCCATTTTATCCTTTATTTAATCTATCCCCAGATCACACATTTGTTTAAATGTTTTGGCTGGTTTACAAATCATGCAGCCATCTGCACAGTAGGTGTGACACCATTTTTTAGACAAAAGTTACGTTACAAACAAAGATAAAGTCATTTGAAATGCTTTGGTGTTTGTTATTCTGCCTGGTTCACTTGGACTAACTCTAAGAAATAAATAGAATTATCTGTGTAAATCGATGAACATCTATGAAAAACAACACCCAGCAGAACGCCGAGCTTGCTCCATTACCTACGTTAATATCATGACAGCTGAGGAGAGATGACCTGGCCCACTTCTCATCTCTCCTGTACAGATGGCTATTAAAGAGAAAGTATCCCTTTTGTATGGTCCATGTAGAAACCCTTTATGGGCTTTTCAAATAAGCCAGCATTGCCCACATGAGGGTAGCTTTCTGTTACCATTAAACTGCCCAGATTTCATCTTTTTAAATCCAGCTCTTGATGAAATAAGCCAGCATTTCATCATATATAACACCAAATGCTTGTTTCTTAATTCTCTGACTTTTGCAAGCAATCGCATGAAGATGACTTTCAAAAAATTCAATATCTTTCTCATTTAGAATTACTGTAAACACCAAAGAAACTAATGACTGAGCTTTTTAGGACAGTGCAGGGATATGCATAATATATATACCCACACACATATGCATGATTGTAGATTTATTTCTATTCTCTTTTTTTTAAAGCAGCCAATGAACACAGAGTTTAAAGGGTAACATGGCCCTTTATCATCCTATGCAGAGATCCATATCTTTAGATATTTCCCCTTAACATATATAAAATCCAAAACCACTACAGACCTCAAAATATTGGTGTTAGTCTATTCTAAAGCAAGAGCACTCAAGCTGAAATGTTTCAGAGGTGATACTGAATGTCACAAAACTATAATGAAGATTAGTCACATAGCGCATCATCCACTAAAGAAGTAGAAAGAAAAGAATGCCATTTGTGACCTTAGGCATCAAGCAGATTGCAGAAGGTATGAATGTCACTTGCCACATATATATATCACATGTAACATAACACATATGGTACATATCTTCTCACATGCACTGAAGAAGACATGAATCTTTTCATGGTCTTTTAAAAATTTGTCACTATCTATAAAATACTGAGTATGAGAATTTGAATAAAAATAGTCAATATCTTTGCATCAGTAGTCCTAAATTCTAGTTTGGTTTTCTAAAAGATAAATATATTTGTTTCTCCTAAATGCTCTAGGCATCACTCTTGATGCATCTAGGACAAGTTTATTAGTGATTATTTCTGGATTTTCCTATTTCTTTCACAAAACAGGGTACTATGCCGCCTTAGGTACAATTTTGCCATCACAACACTGGCCTTTCTGATCAAACAAAAAATATGAAAAAAATAAAACATTAACTAATAATTTCTAAGTAAAGTTTTAAAAATAATTCTTAGGTAAATGGCTAGTACCCATTCCCTTCATATTCTCCATCTAAGAACTTTGAAAGGGAAGGCTGAAAATGGCCATAGCTATATCCTGACCACTTGTCCTCCAAAGTCCATGACTGAAGAAATCGTTTCCAAGGATAATGGCATTTCTCCCCTTTGATCATTTCTTTGTCAAGCTGACTGGCCTTCGATGGTGAGTGTACTGCTGGTTGTCTACCACCAGCCGCTCGCAATTTGCTCACTGTGTTTCATGAGACAGTTGTTTGTGGCTGTTTGGAACACATTTGTCTCTTTGGGGATTTATGCGCTAGTTGCAATGCCAACCTCCGTAGTGATCGAAATTTCTTTCTAACTAAAATAGATAATTAGAGGCTGGTAATTATTGGTCAAGAATTATCAGAGTGAAAAAATTAAGCTCCTCATAAATAGTTCTTGGCAATGTCATCTCTTTATATCATCGCATGCCTAACGGCCCTTTATTCTGAGCACTTACAAATTTACTCTACTGCTGTTGAGCCTCATAATTTTATATGAGGCAATCCCTTTGCTGGGTTAAACACATTTAAATTCTCTGGTTTCCATTTCTATCTGTGCTAATCCATACCAAATAATCATAATAACAGAAAACTCAAAGAGGAAAATAACAATAAATATTTACTATGCTGATAGAAAGAGACCGGGTGAATAATGAATTAAAGGACATAATACACAATGGCTTCTTTCTATATTCTCAGGTCAAAAGCCAATGTAAACTATGTGAAAGGAACAAAGGAAAACAGGAAAAATTTTCTCATCTGTGCTGACTTTGAAAGAGGGAAGTCTTTTCCCCCAGGAAAGCTGTTAAAATGTTTTGTAGTTGTGTGTGTGTGTGTGTGTGTGTGTGTATGTGTGTGTGTGTGTGTGTAAAGAAGAAAAGAAACCCCCAGTCACTGGTCTGATTTCTTACTGAAAACTGTGTCAAATGTGGTAGAGAGTGAGGTTTTCTTTTTTTCCGTAATAGATATATGTCAAATCTCTAAGCATTTTTATTGAGTAATTATTTCTGCAACTCGGACCATACGTCCACACCTACTTACAAAACGGCACTTAAGCAGAGCGTCTCTAGTATGTACCTGCTAGAAACATCGATGCTTTTCCTTTCACAAATGTCCCTGGCCAATAGCCTGAGACCAGCATATCCAGAAAGAAGTGTGGAGGTTGCCTGATATTAAAATTGCATTAAAATATTGTGTGTTATATATAAGCACATGTAAATCACTTGGCTTAAGAAGAAATTTAAAGTTACACCTCACTGGTCATCTGCAGGCCATTTTTTTTCCATCAGGTGATATAATCCTTTCTTCGACTGATTGAAATGAAACAAAATCTGCAAAAACACTATATACCCTCTTAGCAAAAATAGTAAGAGGCTTTTCAGATAGTCTCTAATCCTTCTTCCCTGCTAAATGTCTAGTTGAGATTGTTTTTTGATTATACAAAAAACATACGCAGATACACAACCTAAAAATACCTACCCTCAATGGAGGTATTTTAGCCAACAAAATAATGCTGCCTTCCTCATTTGAAAGACTAAGTATCACACTGGGATTTTAAAAAAGGATATCTTAGCCTTTGTGACATCCTCCCATTACACATTTTCTCTCTCTCTAGATATTAACAATATGAAGGGAGTTTAAGGACTTAAATGCATGGTCAACAGATAGGACAATTAAATGGATGCTATTCATTTGTTTAGGCCTCTAGTGCAAGGGAATTACATATTTTATTATTAAAAATAGCATGAATATTAAATAACTAGGTCCTCTGTGAAAAGGAGTAAAATTTGTTTCTCTGGTGGAAGGTGAATTGTTAAATGCTTAGATCCCAAGAGGAGGTGAGTGTCATATCAATCTACCATAAGGCAAAGGGGGAGAAGCCTTGGGAAAGCATTAACGACACAAGGAATTTGAGAGAAATACAAAAGGAAAGATATAAAGCAATTTAAAAAGAAGGACCAGGACAAACCAATGAACGTGATGGACAAATGATACTAAAACTGGAAAATCAGAAAGTCCTCTCATCACCAACATTCAAATCAGATTCCACATATACACAAATTAATATTGTGGTGAAAAATATATTCAATTGGTTCATCTGGGTCCTGGGATAAATGATAAATCCAAAACCAAAATAAATTTACAAAGAATAAAACTAATCAGAAGCCTGACCCACAAAGTTTCACTAAATTTTCCATAAGCTGCAAAGATATGTTTTCACAAAAGCCCATGTAAAACTGTAGCATGAAGCAGGATCATAAATGATTGGCACCGATAAACTCTACTCAAGAAATAAACAGATAAAAATATTAACATTCATCATTTGGCAAGAAGAATTCATTTTTTCCTAACTTGTTGCGCCTCCCCCCGCCCCCAAAAAAAGCAGTATTGAGAGTTTATGTAGAGTAGTGTTTTTGGAATCCAAAATAGAAGGGAACTACAAGAAAACACTATTTCCATCTCTCTACATGTTGACATTATCTTTTAAACACTTAATAAAGTTGTCAATATTATTCTGTCACATTTAAGAATATGCTATTTAGTGTATAAGAAAATCACTAATAATATTAGTACTTAAACCTAGAAAATATAGAGATAAAGTGATCAATGTTTTAGCTGTTATGTCCATTTTGCACAATTAAGCACTTAGTCTTTCGTAGGCAATAATCCTTCTAAAGACTCATCATTTGAAAACTATAAAGCAAATCCTATTGAAAAACTATAAATCAATTTTTAACATGCTTCTGAATTTATCTTTATTAGTATCTACAAGAGCCTTATAAGTTTTGTTATGGTTGTTTTTTGTGATCAGTAATGATAATTCGAGCAACCCTTCCACTGAACATTCTTAGAATGCTGCTGATTAGTGTATAATAAAACTCGTTTACTCCTGAAAATAAGTTCAGAGTCTGAAATGTTGAATTTTCTTTCCTGTTTGATAATAGGAGGTTTATCAGACTTTTTATATAAAATCACAATTATTTATGGTGTTATAAAATACCATGAAATGAGTATGAAATAGAAAACTCATAGTATAAAAATCAAATGAGTAACAAAAATAGTATAAAGTAATAGTAATTATCATTTTACTAGTAGAAGAAGATCTGCTTGATAAAGTTTAATTGGCTGGTAAAACTCTTAGTGTTATTACTAAGTGCTTATCAAATTAAAAAACATAGGAGGTAACCCCAAAGGAATTAAGGGATAATGGGACATTATGAATAAGTGAAAAAATTATCCTTTTAGCTCTAGTCCATGTGATAAATGCAAAATTCCTGAAAACACCACCCTACAGTGACTTCAGAGATCTTTACCCAAACAGCTTTTATAAAGATCTGTGTAAAATTTGGTGGGAAATAAAAAATGATCATTGAATTCTTTACATGATCTTTTTAATCATGATTATTTCCAGGCTGCTGAAACCATACATATAAAACTACTTTATCGAAATTTAAATTATTTATGTTTCACTATCACAAAAACTCACCACATTAGATTTTGATACGAAGATGCTTAAGCAACACACAGCAGTACCATTACCATAATAACTTCTGAAATTAAAACCTGTCTAAAACTCTATGGAAAGCTAACATCCAGTTCATTAACCATTCCTGTTAGTTTTCAATAATGCAAAAATGATTATAAGTTTAATTTGTTAATCACCTGTGTTTTGACTGGCAGTAGATATATAATCCTCTGCAGAAGTCTAAACTAGCCCTTGCAGAAAATAAAATGTGTTAATGCCTTATCAGGCCTAATAATAGTAATAAAAAAATCAATCATGCTTAGGTAAAACATTGATGGTTGAACAATTAATTCATCTTTAACTCTGTTTAATTATATAGGCATTGATGTACACAAGTAGGAGAAAAATCTGTCTGTAATGAGGTTTAGAGCGTCACTCACCAATCATGTGGTTTGCAACATGAACCTGAATATCCCATTCATTGTAGAAAACCATCTGACACTTGATGCACTGATAGGTCTTCTTCTGAGAAAACAAGTATAAACAGAATTACTTAGACACCTGCACTTTTTATTGTTTAAAAAAACAACAACAACCCTACTCAAAGCTTTTTTTTGAGATGCTAGTCTTAACATAGGTTGCTAACTAAAATACTATGGGGCTGCTTGGGCAAAGTTCCACGAGTTCCTTACTAGGACCCTGTGACTTGGCCCCAACACTAAACTTTAAGCTGCAAACACTTGGAAGAAATGAACACACATAATTATGGAATAATATATTTTTTAAAATTTCAAAACTCATAAACTGAATTTGGCATTAAAAAAGAAATCTGTAACACACAGCTGAGTTTCAGAAACCAATGTCTTTGAAGGTCGGATTTTCATTCCAACTATAATAACTGTGGTGTTGCTTCTAGATATCCCTAAGTAAAATGGCCAATAAATTAAGATTCATTGGAATCTAGCTAAGAGATGTAGAGATCACAATTTTTAGCTGAAGTCTGAAATCTAGATATTTCAGAGATTGCTAAGTACTAACATTTAAATACATATTTTCTATAAAGAAATCATGATATAATCTCATATCATGTTGAACATTCTAAAACCATTTTATCTTTTTATGTAACAATGCTGTGAAGTGGATAGAGCAGGATTTATTATAATTCTTGTATCATAAGTAAAGAAACTGAGGCCCAGGGAAGTAAAAAGATTTGCCTGATATCACAGTGCCCTATAGCTGGGAAGAGAAATAAGCTCTCTTGGTACTAAATGTTAGGCTCTAAAATAAAGCAGCCTTTATGATTTCCTATCTTTATTATTGTGTCCCCCATATGGCTCAATACATATTAGATGAACTCAATAAATAAAGTATGGGCTGTTTTCCAGAACAGTTATATAAATTCCTTTATGACGAAACTTGTTATTTACAATTAAAAACCATCTCAGAAAACAAAATAAACCATTATGAAATAAGCCATTCTGAAAATCTCCCAAACATGAGAAAATAACATTTGTAAAATCACATCGATGAAAGTTTGTCAAGGCATTCTTATATAATCACCAATCCGTCTGTAGTCATATAAAATTGACTTACTAATGGTAGCAATAGGAAATATCGGTCTGTAAATTGCAATTAATGTTAAAGAACTCAACAAAATCAAAATTAAGCACAAAAATTTAGTGTCATTTCATGAGCAATTAAAACTATAAATGTCATTAATATAAAATTTTCTTAATTATTGTCAATCAACGTAGTATTTGCTTCTGCAGCAGAGGATGATATTCCTTCTAAAACACAGAAGTGTAGGTATATTTCTAATGGAAGCTTTTTAAATAATCTAACGGGCTTTGTACATTAGGCATATTGTGAATTGAGTGTGCTGAATCTAAATCTAACGCAGACTTGAAAAACCCTGACAATCACCAAGGAAGATTTACTGTGCTGAGCTGTTTACAAGATGCTTTTGATGGTGACATATAGAGCAACACGTGTTGCATAAATAACATCTATCCCTTTTTTAACAATATTTCCCTTTAGAACTAGTTAGAAAATATTTCTTACTCCCAGATGACCTACATTATATATTGTTTATTAGCATACTTCTAGCATTATTCCTGATATGTGACCTTGCTGAAAAACAAAGAAACATAAACTTAATGGCTAGTCTTTTCTCTTGTTAGCACAGTAAAACATACAATATGTCGAAAACTGTCTCCAAAAATGATGACTGATGAAGATGTTGGCAGAATAAACTAGGGCTTTTTTTTCCTGGCCTAATAATAAAGAATAAAATCACTTGACAAGCCAAAATAATAAAATACCAGCACTTACTACTACCTTCAAAATGAACTGACACATTTGAAGATCTATATATATGTTTTCTTTTATCATTGAAAGAAAATGCTTTTGTCACTACTAATAATTCAAATACTAATTCTACCCTTAAGACAGTACTTAAAATGTTACTTTCTACCTTTTTTAAAAAAGTCGTGTTCTTATCTAGAAGCTCTGAAATTTGGGGCTAGATGAAATAGAACTTAATGTGATCAACAACAATGTACCATGATCTTAAAATGTGTAGCTTGTACTTCCCCTCACTACACACCTCACATTTTTTAACAATGCAAAGCAATGATATGCAAATTTGGGTATGCTAAGGTTTTCTTTTTAAAGCCATGGTATAAAATTCAATTTTACCCTCTATATTTATTTAAAACGTAAGTTGAAATGACTTTTAAAGCATCCCTTATTATAATTATAGACTCGGCGAAATATTTGAGAGAACCCTCCTGCCTCGCCCACTCATGTATCATCTTTAAGTGATTATATATAACCTCTGAATAGAGTTGGCCTTGGGGAGTTTGTTCCCTTGCAGGTAAATCCATTCCAGCTTTATTCAGCTGAATTTATGAAGGAATTCTTCCTAATTCTAGGCTCAAATCTGCTTTTGTGCTACTTTCACCCACTAGTCCTAACTCAACATTGGAGCTATAAAGAGCAGGTTGAACCTCTTGTCTATTATGACAGTGATAGTAACCCCTTTTCAGACTGAAAATAGATATAGTATAAGAAATGCATCAAACTTTCACCATTCTGTTTACTTTCTTTCAGGTCAACCTTTTAACAACTAGAACCCCACATTAAGCACAGTACTCCAGGGGTGCCCTGACCCTTGCAGAGTACAGCAGGACTGTCGCCTCCTTTAGGACAATTACTTTATATAGAAGACAACAAAAAAAGTCAAGTGAGATCATTTCTTTTAAAAGCAGATTAAAGTAGAAACAGAACTTCCATTGTTTGGGCCCCAGATTGGCCTTTATCAACGCTTAAGTTGTCAATTGACTTGAAATGCTAATTTAGTACAGTTTTTAAAAGAGACTTTTTTCATTAGCCTTTTTTAATGTGCTACTTGGGAGTGGGGTTGTCATTTCCAGATTGTTCTCTTTTGTTTTCTGATACTGATAGATGTAATTATCAAGGATACAACTTTTTCCCAGTACCTCATTATTTTTGATTGATTTTGAGAACAATTTAAATGTGCCTTTTTGACATTCTTGTTTTCAGTTAGACTGTGGTTAAGGTACTCAGAGACTTTCAGAAAAGAGCATCTCATAAATTAAAAAAAAAAATGATTAGGATCTTTAATAATGTATACTTAAAAAAACATTCTGATTAACCCCCGCTGCCTCCATTCAATCTATATTCCATTAGGACTTATGCTTCACATTTAGTCTCATCAAATTAAAAAAAAAATTGTACTTTGTAGTTGTAAATTGCTTTGATTTTTTAAAAAACAAAACACTGAGTATAAAAAAAAATCAATGATTTTATAGTAATCTTTAAAAACATAAAAGGAAAAAAAAACCTCAGTTGCCACCATCGGAAGTGACTATGAATGAAGTTCTTGTTCTGAAAATTGGCAATTAAAGGCACAGAAGCACCAAGTTTTTTTGGGAGGAAGTGTAGTTCATGGTCATTTGGTGAGGGAAAACTCTTCTTTATGAAAGATTGACAGTAGGAGGGATGACAGAATTAGAAATTCACTACTTGCAATGCCAAATAAAATGACCCAGGATAATAATTAATGGATGCTAAAATTAACTATTAGGAGAAAGGTTGTTCTGAGATACTCAATTTTCATTCTTTGATGAAAGAGACAGGTGTAACTCTACAGTAGATAACATCTGTGGTATTCTTTGTAACCAGACTATTTAGCTTAGTCTTACTAATAATGGGACAACCTGACATGTGCCTCTCAAGGTAGTGCAATATAAAGTATTCATATCTAAAATGTACACTAGAAAGTAATCAAGCCTTTAGACTGAACATTCCAGTTTTCAGGAAATGTAGGAATAGAGGAACAAGCATTACTTTGAGAAAAAAAGAATTACACAAATCCAGAACATTCTTTCACACAAATCAAGAATGTTCTCTGCCTGTGATTTTCAAAAAGTCAATATCATGGGGGAAAAATGTGGAGAGACTGTTATCAGATGAAAGAGACTAAAAAGACTTAACTACTAAATATGTGCATGGATGCAATGAGTGATCCTGATTTGGAGAGAAAACAGATGTAAAAGGGTTTTGAGGAAATTGGGGAAATCTGAATATCGGCTGGTTATTAGGTCATTTAGGGGAATTATTGCTAACTTTGTTAGATTTGACGACGATATGTGAGCATGTGAGTAAATGTCC
The DNA here is from genome assembly GCF_000325575.1 of Pteropus alecto. Lineage (NCBI taxonomy): Eukaryota > Metazoa > Chordata > Mammalia > Chiroptera > Pteropodidae > Pteropus > Pteropus alecto. The sequence goes on along the minus strand of NW_006442107.1, from coordinate 22,025,331 downwards.
TTTTTGTTAGGAGAAGCGAACTGAATAGTTAGAGGTGAAATGGCATGATGTTTGTAATTTCAAGAGATCCAGAGGAAAAAAGTCACATATAGATAAAGCAAGTATGGTTAAATGTGAATAATTATTAAATCTAGGTGTATACTTGAACATTTTCATAACAAAAAGTGGGACTGAATGGATAGGATAATTCACATTAGTTTTAGTTTTTTTTAAATATTAAATCTAACCTGGTAACTCTATCCTGTTTTCGTTTTATACCTCTGCACTTAGTGTGCACAAAAATAACTTGTGCTTAGTTGTTATAAGTAGCTTTGCAAACATTTCTGTATTTTTTGGTGAGAATTTTTTTTTTGTTATAAATCTAATGTATAAACTCTAAGAAGCCAGAAACCATAGCTTCCATTCAATTCTATAATAAAATAATTATTATTTCTTACAATTCTATCATGCTTTAGAGCCTCTAAAGAACTCGTATGCATAAAATTCACTTGTAACAAAACTGGGAGAGTAGATAAAGGAGGGATTATTATCCTTATTTACAGATTAATTGAGTTGTCCCAAGTCATGCAGGTTGTAAAATACTATAACCAAGGTCAGTATTCTACCCTACTTCCCATCCACTGGGTTTTAACACAGTTTATACTCTGATCGTTTGTAGGTCAATCTACAATTGCATTTTGGGTACATTTTGAAAGAAGGTTCTCCTTAGAATTCTGTAGTGCTTTGGTCTTTGAGAAGGTTAGGATGGTATGAGAATAGAATGCCAGTGAAGGAACAGTTTCTGGCCACCTTCACCTTAGGCTCCCAGTCCCAGATCCTTGACCCAGATCCATAGGGTAGAATTCGCTCCTCAAAGTCACTTTGTCTACTGCAAGACTTTCTCTTTGCGCTCAGGGTCCTCAAGTTTTATTGCCATGATTTTAACCATAGTTTTGTTTATTTGTCCTGCTCAATATTGAAAGAACAATTTCAATCCAAGAGCTCATGTATGTCTCTCCTGAAAATTTTCAGTGATCATTTCTTCAGTTTTTCATACTCCATTCACTTCTACTGGAACACTTATTAGACAAAGATTGGAGTCTTTCAGACTATCCTCCATGTATCTTGACCACTCTTTCATTCATATTTTAAAAATCAGTTTGTCCTCTATGTTCTGATCTAGGTGATTTTCTCTATACTCTTAGAAACAATTGATATTCTCTTCTCTGGTGTCCAGTTTCAAGTTTGTCCTATCTACGAAAACTTTTATTTCAGTGACTGTTTTTTCAATTTTAAACATACAAGTGCTCTTGTATGTTTTCTACTTGGATTTGTATCAAATTGTCTTTCTTTTTGGAAATCATACCTTCATCTACTTCTGAGCTTCTAAACATACTTCAAAGTCTTTGTCAGACTGTTCCATATAATTAATTTCTTCTGGAGTGGAATCTTGGTCTCATAGCAGTTGTGTTTTGTCTGTGTTCGTTTGCTTGTTTGCTGTTTGACTAACAGATTCATGCACATATTTTGGAATCTTGGTTTGCAGCCCATTTGTGGTGAAAGATTTTTTCCTATGTGCTCATTCCTCCCTTTCCAATAGTCTTGCTGTTGCTTCTAAAAGGCCAGACCAGGCAAGGTCTCACAGGCCATTTCCTGCGTATCTGCTGCACTGCAGGCATATAGGAGATATTGTGAGTAAAATCACAGACCGGGCACATGGCAAATTCAGGGTAAAGTCCCCAAACTGTATTTCTCTTCCTACACCTCTAACTCTCCAGCTGAAAATTCCTAGTCCCAGGTACAGATCAACCATAGAATTTTCCCCTAGTCTCCTGCTGTGAGTACTGAAGTTCCTCCTCAGGCCTTGCTTTAAGCAGTGGGTCTGACTTTGTCCCATAAAGATTAAACCCCAGTTACCACTTCTTATTTCTGGAGAGGAAGCCAACAGATCCCTGGCTTCAGTTCCGATAACCACTTAGTTTTTAAATTTGGTTTCTGGATCTCAAAGACATAGAATTGTTTTGAAGTTGACTCAGTCCATTATCTTTATATTTGATCTATCATTGCTATATATTTGGAGCACCAAAGCATGAAGGTACAGAGCCATTTTTCCATGATATCTCACAGCCTTCATACCTCCTCTCCTCCAATTTTACCAATCCCAAATTTAGGCAGTGGCTATCATGGAAAAGCCAGTCCCATACTTAGTCGGGACCCCCTGAAATTAGGATGTTGTATAATAATGCTATAAAATAACCATTCCAAGTATATGAAACCGTCTTAGTAGGAAGCAACTTTGGGATCCTCTTTCTGCAATCAGTTGCTATTTAGTGGCTTCATCATTTAACTGTGTGACAAATAATGTAATGACCCTGAGTCTTAGTTTCCTTCCATGCAAATTAAAAATAATAAAACTTTGATCTTGCAGTTGATGTGAGAAGCAAGTGAGAACTATACAAAAGTGCTTAGTACCATGCCTAGCATGCAGCATGTCTGCATTAAATAGTAACTACCTTTATTACTCTTTATTTGACAGGTTATTATGGGGATGCAATGGAATACTATATAAACTGTTTGGCACAGCATCGTTACTTGTCAAAGATTAGTTCTTACTCCTTTATGTGGATTTTGAAATCATATTCAAATTTCTTTAAACTAGAATCCATTAATTTAGATTTTATGACTATTAATAAAGGGTAAACAATATTTACTAAATAAAACTTTAAAAATTAATAGCACAAAGATTATCACAGGTTGATGACAGGGTTGGGAGTGGAAAAGAAGGTAGAGCATGTAAAACGATTCAACCTCGCTAGGGGAAAAAAAGGCTGTTTTCAAGGACTATAGCAATATACATTATTATTCCAAGAATGAATATATTAATTACAAAGGAAGCATGGATTTAAGATAAGTAGCACCTTTATTTGGCAGTATTTTGTTGGCAAGCAAATGGATATTATATATGAGTGAAAATAACAAACCTATAGCTTTCTACAAATACTCAATACTTCCAACATTTTACTAATTTAGTTTGGTCATTTTCCAAGTAATTCTGAATTTGTGTGAAAATAAATCATTGAACAATATGATTCCTAAACTCAAGGAGTTACAATAGAATTGTGGAAAGAACACACTCAAATATTAAAGTGTTATAAGTATTTTGCCTAAATAACATGGCAAAGCAGTTCAGGACCAAGTGCCAGTCAATAGATAGCAAAGAGAAGACACCTAAAACATATCGCATAGGGATAAATTAATATACTCAAGAAAAATCAAGAAAAATTCTCTGGGAGAAAAAAGATGATCTAAGATCTAAAAGTCGAAATAATTTCCTTGAGTTCAAAACTGAGTTACAAAGTGCTTTACTACATGCTAAGCAAATAGCTCATAATCTGAGGAGTATTTGGTAGAATAGGAAGGCAGTTCAGAACAGAACCAGGGTTAAAGAAGATTGCTTTGGCCAACTGACTAGACAGAAAAAAAACATGACAGAAATCTAGTAAGAAAATCTAGTATCTGGAAAAAGATTTTTTTAAATGACTGTTACAACTTTTTCTTTTAATTTTAGACAAATTCTACACATCCTCACATGGTATTTAAAAATATTTAATGACATTTACTTTTACAAATAAAATCCCAAACTCCATGAACATATTAATTTAAGTTACTATTAACTTTGAAATTGAGGGGTAAAAATGTCAAATCATTTTTTTTTCAGCTTTTTTTTTTTTTGGTTCTCTTTGTATATTAGATAAAATAACATTAAAATAGTTTATCTTCAAAGGTATCATAAACAGTCAAAAATCAGGAAATAATTGAGCCTGCAAAAAAAAGTCTGACAAGAATTCATTAAGAACAAAACAGTGGTAAAAGTGGAGTAATTTCCATGATTTATATCAAATTTCATGGAAGGAATTTATTGCCTTGAAATTCATGAAAATTCATTTTATTTTTGAAGTTTTAAATTAGTTGTGTCCTAACAAATTTCCCTCAAAATTTGCCTATGTACTTGAACTTGATGTCTAATATTAAAAACTGAATTTGAGCCCAAGTTTCCTAGCTTATTTATTCATCTCATTCTTCTGCTTTCTCCTGACATATATTGGAGTCTCTTCTTAGCTTCTCTTGCCCACTACACAAGCCACTGAGACCCTCCAGGTAAGATATCTTCATCTAGATGATCTTCATCTAGATGTTTCAAGTTCAGTTGCTGTTTATTTCTATGCCTTAGCAAATCTACCAAAATCAATTTTCTATAGCATTATCCATAAAAGGTAGTCAATAAATTTCATTTACTGACTGTCCAATGGATAATCTAATGAGGCATCCCACATCCATCACCTTCATTCCAGAGGTACTACCTAGGATCTGTCCATTTCTGCCTGCAAACTTCTCTATCACCTTATACAGCACCGGAAATCAGTGAACTGGAGGAGGCTGAATAATACCGAGTAAATAGATGCTGTAGTAAAGATTTAAAAAATCACCAAGCATGTGCTAATTCTTTTTGAGTTAGGGCAGGGAGTTTGTTTCTAGTTACCCTGGCTATAATACTTTATTAGTTCCTAGTTTGAAGAAATTTGTGATTCATAGTAGGTTCTAGTTAACTTTCTATATTGACTGTTTTATAAACATGCATATCATTCAAGAAAGCGAAGAAATTGGAAGTGAGGGAATAGAAGCTTAAATAACAACTTTTTTTTATAAAGATAAATCTAAGGAGGAAAGGAAGCATTCAAAATTTTTGCCTTACATCAAATTAGGGTTTATTTCCTCATCAATTATTCTAACCACATACTGATTATTTTCACCTTAAAAAGTTCAAATCTCTCTTCTGTCTCACCATTGGCAAAATGCGAAGCTGTGGCTGGTAGATATTGGGGATACATAGATGGAGAGATGAAGGAGTAGGAACATTAAGTAATATGTCGCAACATCATTAAATTGCTTCATCCGCCCACAGAGATCCAATCCTGAAAGTTGGTAGCACAGTTTACAACCCCACCACGAACCTGGAGAAAGTTCCGTGAGGGAGGAAAAATATTTTAAAATCCATTAAGAAATATTTTCTTAAGTACATAACTTCTGCCCTAAAAGCAAGTTGACAATGTAGATAGGTTTGTTAACTCTTTATGAGTGCTGGTACCATTTACTAGGGACTTGTCATAAATATCAAAAGAATAACATAGAGAGGAGTTCTATCTCATGTTAAATCATAAAAGTTTCCTTTTGATTTTCTTATAATTTATTATACGTTAGATCAGAATTATTTTAATAAAACTGATTTATCCCCTCAAGAACTGTAAATTCTTTAAAGGTTGGCAGAGGGCTCTGTCTTATCCATCTTGCATTTTTACAATTTATAACATAATTATTTATCCACAATAAATTAGTATGTGAATGATTCATACCTGTTCATTGTAAAATAAGAATCTTTGTTTCCTCCCACTTTTCTGGATGAAGGCTTCTGTGGAACCCATTTATTCCTTTATTTATATTCCTAATCTATCCTTCCAGCTATTCTCTCAAAGGAACTTTTCATGCTATGGCAGTTTGATGTCTTATCTATGGAACGAACTCCATTCTAAGTTTGGCAGTTTCAATTACCCTGTATATGTCCAAACTACCTTGTCCTTTACCACTCTTACCTCCACTGAGATACCTTACCTCATGCCCTCCTACTACCAACAGTTCTTGTTTGTCTCTCTCCCTGTTTTCATTTTGGGCTCTGCCTTCTCTCATGTATCCCTTCTACTCGAACAGCTTTTCTACTGACGCATATCAGACCACCCTTCTCTTCTCCTTCGCATTGCTTCTAAAACCCCACCTGCTCCACAAAGCTTGTGAGCAATTACACCCACACAACCCTGTGGGTGTTTATTATTATTGTTGCTGTACTCTTCAACTCTAAGACTTTTTAGGATAAAGGTGAGTTTCCTTGGCTTTACCTATTATAAAACATACTGTGCAGTTACAATGTATATAAACGTTTAAATAGTAGGGTTCTTTTCAGCTCTTGACTTAACTGAAATTATTTAGATTTTTAAAATTCTTCATCATTCCAAAAATAACTTAAAAAAAAAGAATAAAATGCCCCCACATTCTTTATATTTTCAGAAGTTTTAGGACAAGCTTATATAGAGCAACATGGATTTTAAAAACTGAAAGGGACGAATTCATCTATTTCAGTTTCTTCATCATAGACGATGAAAGTGAGGTCCAGGGAGATGAAGTACTCTTGCATGAGACTCACAGAAAGTTCTAGCAAGCCTACAACTCCAGACTGCCATGAATTTGCCCACATTTATATGTTGGGGTAACACATTTATAAAAAAGAATTGCTAACTATTGCCAGGTCGGCTCTCCATTGTGCTTCAAAGTTATCGTGACTCCTCTTGGTACCGAATGCAGGATCACCTAAGTGCCACCTCTTCATTGCTAGTTCTTGCTACTAACTGCTGCCTTTGGGGGGGGGTGGGGGGAGCGGTTCTCATTTCTCAGTGTGTACTTTTAGCATAGAATTCACTATATTATATTCAGAGCATCTATTCACATTACATTCCAAGGTTTCCTGTCACTGAAGAAACAATGTCTTCTTTCTCTCTTCAGCTCCAGTACCAAGCACATTGCCTGACAGGGAGCATTTGTGAAGGAGTGAATGAACAATACAGAAGTGAATTGATTTGGGCTTTTTATAAGTATACCCAAGAGTAAATGTTTTCGGAGAAATGTATTGGAGGAAACCGGATTGCTGCCACTAAACATCCCTACATTCTGCATCACACAACTGGATAAGACCTTCTAGTCCCGGTTCAGATTATCTCAGAACTATTAAAATACAGACCTGAAAAAGGTCTGGATAGTCATTGATAATATATCTTATAAAGCTCATATTTTCTATATGAAAAAGTCCACGAATATAACCTGAGAAAATATGGGGCGCTTTCTCAACTGGGCTCCTGCTCCCTGAGAACATGAGGGGGAAAGTGCTAAGAAAAGGATGACAATATCAAATTTGCTCTTTTTTTAAATAGAATTTGTGCAAGGCAAGCATTGTAATTTTTTAGATGTTCTTTAAAATGCCAGGTGATAAATGAGTCATTCTTTTAAACGATACTTTGGAATTTCATTGTTGAATATCTTTACTACACAAGTGAGATATTCCTATGTCTATTCTTGCTAATGGTTTGCTATTTGTGGGTATATTTGATTTTCGAAAGGTTGAATTCTTTTCCAAGAGAAAATGAAATAATAGCTATATATTTGCCATTGTGTGCCCAGTGCCTATGCATGATGCCTGTCATAGGTTTGAAATGAATGCATAAATGAATGAACTAGATGTAAATTAATCTAAACAGTGTAACATGCCTGTTTTGGAAAGATTTAAATTTGGCATAATAAAATAATAATGATCCAGACCCAATTATGGTGCTAAAAGGATCTGTCTTCCATCAAAACGACTTCAATTTTCCAATCCTAGTAAGTATAGACATTAAGCTGAGAGGGCTTCTTGCCAGTTTTTCAGCTATCTTATTTGGTCATTTAGTTCTCTCTCCTAGCATCCCTTCCACCTCCCTCCCTCCTTTCTTTCTTCTGTTCCTCTCCGACCTTTTTTTTTTTAAAGAAATGATCTTTATTAAACATGTGGTCACTATTCATAATTAAATTCTAAATTTCTGAACATTTCTTTATCAAGAGCTTTTATTACAGCTCATTTTTTGCTCTCTTCCTTGTAAAATACCCAAGATAATCATTAGATTTCTCTTAAGATGATTATGTTAAAATCAGACTTTGTCAAGTTAGGTTTATCAGTGCCACTTTGATTTCTAAATCATGGTATATCTTTGTTTTTAAGATCTCTCAGCCGTTTACATATTAGTAATATCTAAAACATAGTATTCTAAAATTAAATCGAGGATTAAATTACAAATTAAATCTTCTTGTAATTCTAAATTACAAATCCTGCCCAAAAATAAAAACAAAATTTACCACTTTTCTTTCTCCAGAATAGTAAATATATGTGATCCAGTGGGTTTTAGGCAAACAAATAGTAGCCCTTTAAAAGTAACGGCCTCTCAAATTGCTCACTTGCTTCTAGAGCTTAGGAGAAAAGAAAAATGTCTTATTTTGGTATGCACTTACTAGAGTTTTCATTTACAATTTTTTAAAAATTTTTTAAATATTATTTCCCCAAGATTTTTTTTTGCTCCCGTTCTCCATGATATGTTTCAATCCAATACTAGTGAACATTTTCCATTTCCTCTCTATAATTACTTTTCCTACATATACACTCATCTATTTATGTTTTCTTACCTCTTATATTTATTGTTCCCTGACACTATCTGTGACCTTAAAGCAAATGAAGTAACATTTTTATTTTTGTGGTTGTTATACTCTTCATTCCTCGGTTTTCATTGCGTCTAGGTTTGTTTTAACATTTGATTACGCTTTTCTATTTCATTAACTTTGTGGAAGTATGATGACTTACTTAGATGCATTCTGACTGGATAATCCACTATTCTCGCATTAAAGTTATTCAAGATTATAATAAATTAATTGAAAAACTATATATGTAATTATGTGAATGTACACATAGGGATATGTGTAGACTTACACACAGATGTCATATAAATAACATACCATAGACAACATTTGTAGGGTGCCTCCTGTTTATCAAGAATTTTCATATATGCACATATCATTTGCTCTTCACAATAGCCCTATAAATTAGTCAGTGTATGGATTATGCTCATTCTAGCCATGAAGAAACTGAAGCTTAGAAAGAACTAGTTAAGATCACACAGATGGCTCTGTCAACAATTACTTGAACTCATTTTTTTTGTTGTTGTTAAGTAAAATGTTTTCTTCTATGTTATGCTGCATATACTTAAACACCCCATACCCATAAAAGCAGCCTCTATATAACAAAACTTTTCAGACTCAGTTAAGGGCTTGCCTACATCACACAATATTTAATTCAACAAAATAATTTTTTTACCTCGAGATGGGAATTTTTACAGGATTTCATTTCACCTGCCACTCAATGTCTTTATGATGTAAATTGCATAGTATATTACATACTTATGAGGAGTCTTATGTTCTATTTATGTGCAGTTCTAAGAAACTGTATCACAATTTAGTTTTCAGAGAAATGTTTTATTTCTTTTCCCATTTGTTTTAATCACCAGGTTTCAATTATTTACAAATATTGACTAAGAACTTACGATGTGTCAGGAATTCTCCTGAGAAACCTGGAGGACACCTGCCTTGTCCCATCTCTCTAGCTCTCTTTGCTGCAGTCTCGCTGGCCCAGCCCTAGCCCAGCCCAGCATGCTCCCGCCTCAGGACTTTTGCTTTGGAAGCTCACTCCAATTTGTTTGCTCTTCACACAGACATCTGCAAAGCTAACTCTGCCCATTCATTTCCTGTGTCTCCTGAAACACTTTAGTACTAGTATATCTATTATAGCACATATTCCCTTCTGCTTTATATTCTATTTATTGTTATGTATTAATTTTTTCCTAGTAAACAGTAAGCCCTCAGGGGGCGATACTGGGGAGAAAGATATATATTCAAATAACTATGCCCGTCCTCTTTACAAATCTGATAGCCTAATGCATTGTACATAGCAGGACTTTAATAAATCTGTTATCTTAAATTGAAGTGCCAGGCAAGGAATAAACAGCTAATGTTATAGGCTAATGTTTCTCAAAGTGTGAGATATGTGCCTTACCCATAATGCATAGATACTGTTCCTTCTAATTATAGAGGAAAAAAGTCTCACTGAGATGCTAGTATGTTTTTAATACTGCTACAACATTTGAAAATTTTACTTTTAATAATAAAACAACAGGTTTCAGGCTCACAAACCTTTGTGAGTATAAGGTATGAGTATAAAGCTAGAATTTTTAAAACATTATTTTATATTAGTTTTGTATTTATCTTGTTTATGACAAGAGATACTTATGGTTCTGAATATTTTTGCTTTTATGTTAAATATTAAATGCTTACAAAGAGTACTTACAACATAGGTAATATATAAAGAGTACCTATTAAATACCTGTGTGCCCACCTTAGCTTCCTATGTGGTCTTCCCAGGCAATCCATTACTCTTGTCTAAATTTGCATTTCTTGTATTACTGAGGATAAATATTTTCAGATATTTACTGGACCTTTATGTTTCCTGTTTGTGAAATGTTTGTTCATGCTAATTTCCCATTTTCTTATTTGGTAGTTTGTTTTCTTATTGATTGATTTGCTACATGTTAGAAAACTAATAACTTTTCCAGATATGTTATATATATGTTTTATCATCTTGTAGCTTTTATTTTTGCTCACTTTATGGTAACGTTTGGTAAACATAAGTTATTATTTTTAATGTAGATGAACATATTAATCATTTTATTTGTGATTTTTATTGTCTGGGTCTTATTTGAGAAATTGCTCCCTAATCTAAGGTCATAAAAATATTCTTTTTTTGAAAAGAAAAATGTATTTTTTTAAAAAATTATGGCTTTGGACATTTTATATACATTTCATACAAGTGATTTGGGATTCAATTTCATTTTTTATATGGATAATGAATACTCTATTCCCTCATTTATATGCAAAGACAGTCTATTCTGTATTGAGTTTTTGTATATTTGATATCTCTGAGAGAATCTTTTTTGTTCTGCAGACTAATACCACATCATCCTAATCATTGCATATTTATTATAAATGGATTACATAATAGGACAAATCTTCCACTGCCTATTTTTTCCTTCAAGGAGATCTTTGACCTTTCATTCTTTTATACATATCTTAAGTTACAAAAATAGATTTAAAAACCTGTTGAAATTTTCATTGAGTGGCTATGAATTTATAGATCAAATTAGGCATAACTGACAACTTTATATTCTTGAGTGTTCTTATCCAGGAACAAGTTATATCTGATCACTTATTCAGGTCTTTCAAAATATCTTTCAATAGTGTTTTATCATTTTCTCCATAAATGTCTTATACATCTTATAAGATTTTTTTGTGTGTATTATAAATGGGATTGTTTTAAAATTTATGCTTTCTAACTTTTTTTTGCTGAATAAAAATCTAATTGACATGTTAATTGATTTGGTAACAAGCAACTTTGCTAAAGCTTTATTCATTACATCTTTACATTCTTATTGTTCTATATAAAAACAAAAGACTTCCAAATGACAGTTTAATTTGTTTCTATTCAAATTTAGTGCTACTTTTTTTTAATACTTAAATTTTTATCTTACATTGTTGGTTATATCAACCAGAGGCCTTCTTAGTAATCTTATTATATATAATTGCATTAAATTTTTTTTTTGCTAATTTTTATGATTGCTGAAGATAATCTTTTAAATAGTCTCTTTTAGAGTAAGAGAATTCCCACCTATTCCTCATGTTGTAGTTTTTTCTTCTTTTAATCATAAAAGTATGTTGAATCTAATTTTTTCTGCAACTTGAGATAAACATATAATTGATCTCCTTTAAAGTGTTAATATGGTAAACATAATTAACTGATTTCCTGAGATTGAGTCCACTTTGCATTCTTGTGTTAAAACTATTTTAATCATAGTATAATATCTTTTTTTAACATAGTGAATTTTGTTTAAAATTTTTAAATGTAAAATCATGAGTAAAGTTGGCCAAAATTTTTCTCTTACTATCATTGTCTGGTTTTGATATCAAGATTACACTGGTCTCATTAAATGGAGTGGTCACTCTTTTTGTATTTTCCGTCATAGCTTTGGAATCACGTATATGTTCTGGTATTTTTTGTGGGAAGATTTTTAACAATTTATTAAACTCTTTAATGTCTATGAAATCATTCTACTTTTGTTCTTGAATCAGCTTTGGTAACATACCATTCTAAGACTATTTTCATATAATAAAAATTTTCCAGCTATTAGCATAAAGTTATTTATAATATTTTCTTACTCTTGTTTTTTTTTGTAAAATTGTAATTGAGAAATAACACACAAATCATAAACTGCTGTAATCATAAGTGTATTGCTTGATGAAATTTTACATACGTATATACCAGTGTAACCACCACATAGATTGAGATATGGAACTTTTCTGGCACGTGGAAGAATCCCTTTTGCCCATTCCTAGTTGATACCATCCAAAGGTAACTAGTCTGACTTTGATCAGTGTTGCTTATTTTTAAACTTTATATAAATAGAGTCGTGTCTGGTTCCTTTTTTACATTTTGTATATGAGTCATCCAGGTTGGTATATAGTAGTTATTCATTCTTCTTTACTGCTATATAGCACTCCACTATATAAATGGAATGAATTCATATCTTTATATGAATGTACTTAAACATTTTGATTGTCTTTATCTTGAAGTTCATGCGCAAAAGCAATTATAAATATTCTTGCTCAAAACTTGTAAACATATGCACTCATTTCTCTTATATATAGATTAAGGAGTGGAATTGACGGGTCATAGAGTAGGCTAATATTAAACTTTAGTATATACTGCCCAAGTTTTTTTTAAAGCAATTGTACAAAATTATACTCCTACTAGTAGAGTTCCAATTGCTCTTCATTCTTGCAAAAATAATTTTTGCATACATTATTTTAGTCATTCTGATATGTGCAGTTGTTCTCTTACTATCTTTTAACTTCTGTTCATATGAAGTTATGAGTCTCCTTTCATTATTAACATTTTTTATTTTTTAACTTATCACCAGAAGCTTGTGAATTTTGTTATTCTTTTCAAAAAATTAACTTTTTCTTTTGTTGGCCTCCTTATTGTTTTCTATTTCATTACTTTCTGCTCTTAGTTTTATTACTTTCTTCCCTTCTACTTTTTTATGGGTTTGTTTTGTTGTTCTGTTCCTAATGTCCTTAGTTGAACAGTTTGCTCATTGACGTTATGCCTTTTTTTATGTTCTAATATGTATTTTTATGTTCTAATAGTCTCCCCTTTAAGTACTGCTTTATTTATATCTCAGAGGTTTTGAAATATAGTTATCTTTAAGTTCCAAGTATTTTTAATTTCTATTTTTATGCCCTCCTTGTTCTAGGTGTGGTTTCAATTTTAAAGTTTATGAGGTTTTTTTTAAAAAACATATTTTTCATTTATAATGTATTTGTATTACGGTTACAGCATGTGATCTGTGTGAACCTAAATTTTTAAATGTGAGAAATAACATTCTTACTGCAACAATAATCTTAAGTGTGTTGCTTGATGAAATTTTATATATGTGTATACCTTGCCTTGATATGGAAATTTTTACAGGATTTCATCTGCAATTCAATCTCTTTATGATATGAATTGCATAGTATATTACATATTTATGAGAAGTATTATGTTCTATTTCCTTGCTTTAAGAGAAGAAGAAAGTAAAGGAGACCAGTTAGTCTATAGTGACAAGACTTGGCCTGGAGAGAGGATGCGTTAGATGTGAATAGAAGAGAAAATACCTGGAGAGTGATTGACCCTAAAGGTTAGGAGAATAAGATACAAGAGATCCAAACAAAGTTCCAGACAAGAATAACTAGGAGAAAGATGGAACACTGACAAAAATTGGAGAAAAAGATAAATTATGATTTTATTTGTTCAAAGGGCTAGCAGAATGTCCAACTGCTAATGTCAAATAGGTAGCTGAAAATCTAACACTGGGATTTTAAAAAGATGTTGAAAGTTGGAAAAAAAATGTATGTAAATAAGAAAACAGGCTATTTTGGCTTTTTAAAGGGCTTTAGCAAGGTTCACATATCTAGGCTGTTAATCTAGGAATACAAAATACATCTAATAGAAAATTACATCTATATTACGTGGGGAGTGGAACAATACAGGAATAAAAGATCTAGAAAGTTTTCAATTTTCTTTCATCATTAAAAATCATCTTGAGTAGATATTTATTAATCTTTACTTCAACACATTTTCAGCCACAATGTAAAATGCCTAAATAGAATTCTACCCTTACACAGAATGATTCCAAACATTTTTGGCCTAGTACTCAAAGGACAAATACCATGTGCAATTCAAGATTCATGGTTGTATACAAAAACATTCTTATTTTTGAATTCCATATGTTCTAAAATGACACTCTAACCATATGCGAAGCATCAGCAAAACATCCAGAACTGGAAAGAAGTACAGAAAATCTAGGGATGGCAGTGGCAGCAAACTGAATGTGTGGGGCAAGGATCAATACTAAGTAAGCATGGAACTAGGGACAAAGAATGAATACAAGGCAGCTGGTTCCATGTTCCACACCCTGATATTTATGCCAGGGGTCATTAACTCCCTGTTCTAGTACATTGTAGATGCCAAGCCAATATTGAACACAACAACAGTAAATCTGAAAGTAGACTAAACTTGGCAAAGCAATTCAGTCTATTTCAAGAACATCTTGAATCTTACAAATTTATTTGATCATATAAATTTTCTACTTAATTTGAAAATATTGTTTATTTAGAAGGGAACGTAACTCATTATTGCTTTTATAACTCAGCAAAACTTAGTATCAGCAATTTGAAATATAAAACTTTAAAGATTTTTTCAATCTCACATGGAAACTTTTATCATACAAAACAAAACAGAACTTGAGTAGGTTCTGAATGGGCACCATATCCATTTCCATTTTCAGTACAAGAACCATGAAGACTATTGGCTTTAACACACTTAAAATAGAACTGCATATTGAAGATGATTTTTGACTTGTTAGACACTTGAAAGCTCATAGCTTATTTTAATATTTTTAGATGAAATCTAACAAGCATCTATCTACTTTTGGGTAAACATCTATAGCTCTATGTATTAGTTACTAGATGTACCTGCATATACACCCAAAGACAGAATATACACTATTTTCGTCACTTTGAAATACTTATACTATGTTCATCTTAATCAATTAATATTTACTGAGCCATTATAAGTACGTTGGGTGTTCAGAGATGAGAAAGTGGAAGGAAATAAACAAGTAAACAAATAAGGACAACTTTTAAAGAAAATCCTAAAGAGAAAAACTGCAATAAGATTTCCAGAGAAGGCCCGTCTGACAGATGAGAAAGAGCCAGTGGTGCAGAGAGGCTGGTTTGAAGGAGCAGCCACCCAGGTGAGGAAGCAGCATGTGTGAAGGCTTGGAAGCTGACCTCGCTCAAGAGACCTGGAGGCCAGGAGGCCGGGAGGCTAGGCGCAGTGCATGCGGAAGAGCCACCCTGGACAAGGTGAGAGCAGCCAGCCACAGCCACTCTGTGCATAGCCTCATAAACTGATGAAAGGTTAGGATTTTATTTCAGTCAAATGGGAAGCTACTGAATAATTTTAAGTGACTTCATGTAATGTACATGTCTACAAGTTTCCATCCAACTGTACCATGAAGAATGAATTAGAAGCAGGCAGAAGATGAAGGAATGGGATCCAGTAGAAAGCTACTTCAGTATCCAGAAAATAAATGATTCTGGTGTAGACCACAATGATAGCTTTGGGGATGGGAAGAAGTGAATAGAAAGAAGTGAATGCGAGACTTCTTGGAGGTGGAATTAAAGTACTTATTAAAAGATTAGATTTGGGAAGTGAGGGAAAGGCAGGAATCAGGAATGATTCCCAGATTTCTTGCTTGAATAACTGGGTGTTGGGTGGTTCCCTTTACAAAAATGATGGAAGTCTAGGAAAAAACATAGACATCAGGAGAGGGAATCAAGATCTTAGTTCATATACATTACGCTTCAGAAATGTAAGAGATACAAATGGTAACTCGACCTGGAACAAAAAGGATAGCTAGGCTAGAAATATAAATTTTAGAATTATTGCATAGAAATAGTTACAGCCATGTGAATAGATGAGTTGCCTGCGGAGAGAGTAGACAGAGAAGAAAAAGAGGGCCAAGGATGAGCTTCGAAGAATTCCTGTACTTTCAGAACAGGCGAAGGAGGGAAAATACCTCATAAGGCAGAAGCAAAAAGAAAAGTAAGAGGGAGTACCATGAAGTCAGAGAAGTGCATGTCAGGGAAAGGACTGTCCACTCTGCCTAGTGCTGTAGACATGATGAAGACAGAAAGACTTTCTTTGGAAACCTGGAGACCACTGACGATCTTGGTAGGAGCAATTACAACTTCCTTGGGAAAGCAGATCTTGACATTAAGTGGGATAATAATAGCAGACTATTATGTGTTCACCATATCTATGACAAAATTTCAATGACAATGAAATAGCATTTGAGTCCAAATGTAGCAAAAGTATGAATAGTGATCCCATAGTTAACACACTCGGAAGAATAACACACATTTATTCAACACCTTCTAGGTTCCAGTCACTGTGTCAAGTGTCTTGTATGAAAAGAGAAAGATGGCCAGCTGTCCTGCCATGCTGCCATGTATGGAAAAAAGGCTCTGGACCACCAGCCAGGCACAGCTCCATGACACCCATCCACAAAAGCATTATCATAGGTATTTAGGAATATGAGATTGAGTAAATTCTTGCCCCAAAGAATTCATGGGAATAAAAGAGAATTGTAAAGAGATAATTATGAAACAATGAAAGTTTTTATATAATATTTATGACATATTGTATACATAGGGCATTCAAAGGGAAGAGTGACGTTTATGGTGGGAATTTAGAGTTTATGGTGGGAACCTTTCTAGAGTAGCTGATCTCCAAAAGAAGGGAAAGTTGGACAGCCTGTTGGAAGATAGAGGGCAGCTAGAAGTAGACAGATTATTGGGGTAAAAGTGACAGGACAGGCTTAGTGAGACACAGAGTCACTATGTCCTGTGTGGATTAATTAAAGTACTTCTGACTACAGAATATGGTGTAAGGAAAGAAGGGAAAAATTTATCAGGGGCCAGAACCTGAAGAGTCTCAAATTTATCTTTAGAATTATTAGGTCATCTAATAGAGATGGAGGTGCAGATCACTTAAAATGTTTCAAATAGGGAGGGTCATGCTATTCAGATTTGGATTTAAGATAGATTGCTCTGGCAGCTATGTGGAGGTGGATTCAAAATGATAAGACTAGAGTCCTAGGGAACAATTAGGAGGATGCTTCAGTAGTTTAGTGAAAGATAACCAGAGATTAAACTTAAAATGTGGTAAGGGGAATCAGAATAAGTGGCAATGTGGATGTAACTTATAGGAGTAGGCAGAGGAAGGAAAAGGCTATGGAACATTCAAAAAGATATGATTATAACCAGGAGAAAAGACAGAGGTTCAGTAAAGAGGTAATAGCCAATGGTGATAAGTAGTTAGTAAACTAAGTTCTCTTTTAAAAAGAAGGCACTGCATCAGTCAATTAGGTCAGTAGGGACCTTAAAGAAATCAGCTGCAGTAAAGTGATGGAAGCAGATCCCTTGCTGTGGGTGGAGGAAGTGAGTGATAAGGGAACATAAGACACCAATAACAAGAGGATTTTATTAAAAGGAGACTTTAGCTGGAGGAAAGTGCCAGTGGAATTATGAAGAGCTAGAACCTAAACTTAGAGACCTGGATCCTCAGAGCTTCTTGTCTACCACTTACTGTGTCATCTTAGATTTCAATTTACCTGAGCCTGTTTTGTTGTCTGTAAAACAAGGTAGCTTAATCAGATGATCTCCACTGTCCCTGCTAGTTCTGCTTCTGTGGCACTGTACGTGCATCCAGCAATATGAATATCACTGGTAACCGCTGCAAGAGCAACTTCAATTAACTTGTAGGGATGGTGTAAATTAAAATGCGAGTAAATATTTCCTCAGAAAAACCTGGCTAGGTAGGGTCCTGGAGAAACAGCTTCCAATATCATCATGAGACAACATTCTGAGGTCCAGATGAGGCAACACCTAACCAGAGAGGCATGCCAGTGTTATCGAACTCCAGAAAATAATCTAGCATTTATACAACACATAGTAAATGTCAGTAACTCTTGCAAGGTTCTTCGTATGTGGAAAAGCTAGATGGCCAGTGTTCTTCCTGTCTCATATTATCTCTACGATTATTAATCATTGTATGTTATGTACAAATTTATAACATACTCAACATTTGAGGGGCAAAGGAAAATGAATAGGTTTCCCTCAAGATTTTATCCAAAACAAAGTCTTCATAGCAAATGTGGATTAACAATCATAGGACTTGGGCACAAAGAAACGTTTTTCACAAATTCAGAAAGTATTATGCAGAAGAAATATGGTTCAAACTCAGATCTTATGTCTTCGATTCCAAATCCCTCATTACATGACAGCTACCTAATGTTATTCTTCTTTAAGTGTCATGTGCCTCGTCTTTCAGCCATCTCTTGAATTGTATGGGTTTATATAGTACTTACTCTTCCCTAGATTATATCTAAATCATTTTACATAGGCAATCTAGTCTCGACCAAATAACATACTTTTTGGTCTTTGAAAGATGCATTCCAGTGTCTACCAATACACACGTGTGATCATAAATCATAGTCCAAAAAAATCTAATCTTGTTCTTGACAAAATCTATGTATCCGGGTTTCATTATCTCCTGTGGTCTTCTTTTCTCTTCAGAAGTCTCAATCCTCAGCAAGAAGAAGAGATGAAAATATCACCTATATCACTAAGAACTTCGATTCTTACCTAACACATCTAAGTCAATAGACACACACGTCATACTTCTTTTTGTGATAAAATTTATTCCCATACGGCATACCTGTCTTTTGGCAAAGATTTAACATAATAACTTTTCTTTTACCTACGCTGGTGAAAAAAATTACATAGTCCTAATAATGAGAAGTCACAGAAGCTTAATTTGGCTAACAAAGAATGAGAATAAATTAATAGTTATTATATGTCTTTTTCTTACTGACACATTATTTTAGGCTTCTTTTTGTATAACTTTACATATGTTTAAATAACATTTTATGTCAAGTCCAAATAATATGGTCTACTGTACATTTTTAACTATAGAGAGTATCAGAAAGAAAATGGGCACATAAAATTTCATGACAAAAGTATAATGAAAAAAATGGTAACAATGACGAAAAATTTGAACGAATTAGTGAATTTTTGAAGCACAAATGAAATATGTATGGTTGAATCCTACTATCTGGCAAATTAAGGGTATTGCTACAAGCTCTTATTAGTTTGAATAAGGAGAAATGTTGCGTAGAGAGACTTTTTTTTTTTTACCCTCAGTAACTGTTTTAAAAACACTTAAAATTAAAAAGTACTTTAAAAATACTTTATATATTATTCTATGGATGTGCAGTATGTAGTTAAACTTTATAATTATCATTTGGATTTTATGTATAATTAAAACTTGACCATCCCTTAAAGGTTAATACTCCTAATCGACTCTAACCAAATTAATGTGTACAGACTATTCAAATGTCTTCCTTCACCTTTAAAATTTCTCACTTCTAATGATATATAACATATAAAACAATCTAGAAATATCAGAAAATATAAACCATGAACAGATAAGCAAAAACTGGCATGTGCCTTTCCATAAACAATTGACTAAAGAAACAAGAGCTTGGTTTTGCTTAATTTAAATGCATAGATACCATCACAGTCACAATCACAATCACACACATACACACACTCATCTTAAATCATGTTTATATAGTATTTTAACATAAAAACTCTATATGTTAAGCATAGCAAATTTTTTTAAAAGAGCAGTTTTCTGCATCAATGTTTTGAAAGAATTCTTGTTCAAATGCATTTTAAAAAATTAAACATCTGAGAGATAATTGGAAAAGTCTGACTATGGACTTCTTATAGATGATAGTACTAATTTATTTAATTTCCTTAGCCGACTTAGTTAATTGCCTTGGCTAATGACATTATGGTTAACTAGAAAAATGTCCTTATTCATAGAAGATATATCTGCAACTTACTTTCATGTGGCTCTTTTATAAAAACAATTGCAATGAGAGAGAAATGTGACAAAATATTCAAATCTGGTAAATCTGTGATATATAGATGCACAAACACACACACACATGTTCATTTTTTATAAGTATAAAAATTTTTGAAATTAAAAGTTGGAAAAAAAATCATTTCATGATTACAACTACCAATGTTTATTTCAAAAGAAACTATTTGATCTAACACATGAGCTATGAACTATCATCAAAACTATGTTCTTCCAGCTGTCCTCATCAGTTCAAAAGGATTTCATTTCTTTAAATGAGAAAAAGGTGCAAATTTACTTGAGGAGGAGAGAAGGGAAAGCAGCTTCAAAGTCTGAGACTTTGCCTGTCATACAGATGCCACATTTCATGAGGATGGATTCTGTATTAGTCTTCTCAGCTCTCCCCTACCAGTTGACTGATGGCTATCTGCAGTGAATTGCAGGGGGGCCTCCAAGAGGGTATGAGTGCAAAGACAAGATAAGGAAAATGCAGTGACCCCAAACTGAAGGGAGATGGATCTCCCTGGGGTTTTCATTTGGATGGATCTCCAGATAGGGGCAGGTAGGGAAGTGAAAAGCGCTATTAGAAACCAGGTGATAAAGCATAAAGAAATTATAATAAAATGAGCCATCCTCCGCTCAGCTTCAGAGAATGAGGAGTTGTAGAATTAGTTCATTGTAAATGAACCTGTTTTTTTGTATTCATTGTAGCAAAGAAGACATGAAACAACTCTTAAACTGAGGGGAAAAAAATCCACATTGATTTTGAAACCCAAGCCCAGAGAGAGAGTGAAGATGCAGGGATAGTGCCTTTAAAAGGAATACTGGGCATGTAGTGCTTAATAAACGTAGCAGGTTTTAAAAAATCCTGTTGTGAAAAAATATTGTCCTCGTTACCCAGAAGACAAAGAAAAACAGTGAGTGTTGACAACATGGTATTTAAAAGCCACCTCTACCCAATTAGTTATCCACAAATATATACATTCTTTTTAATTTACTCTACGCCAGCATGTTAGCTAACAGTATCTTACTTTTATGTCATTATCTCTCTACCATACACACAAGTCATAGCTGGGGATTTCAACTTGCGGTGAAGCTATGCTGAGATTCCAGATCTCAGTGGTGTTGGCATGAGCGCTGATCTCTTCAGTCACAGAGAAGACAATATCCTAGGGAGACTGGAATTAGTCCTATTTTGCACCATTCAAGCCAAAATGCTGCTTATCAAGAAGCAAGTAATTGCTAGCTAATGGCTATGGGGGGAAAAACACACTGCACTTCAATCTAAGCTTCTCCTGGCACATGACAATAAATAAAGCTGAGGAAAGTGTAAACATAAAGTGGGGACAGTTTCTGGAGGAGGTTAAATAGCAAACATTAAAAAGGCAAGTTACCTCATCTGACTGGGAGGGACTGATTCTGGGCATTGGCGAGACTTGTGGAGTTTTCAACTGTGTGCTGTTGCTATCTGGCACGAGCTCTCGGTGGACCGTTTGGATGTGGTTCTGTAGTTCACTTTCAGACTCAAACTTAACGTTGCAGCTAGAGCAGCGAGTCTTCAGTCCCCCTGCCTTGCCTTTACCCTCAATGGCACTCAGACTCTCATTCTGGCCCAAGCCTGGTCTATTTGTGCCGGGAGCGATGTTGATGCCTGGGCTACTGCTCTTAGTGAGATTCACACAGCCAGCACACAGACCATATGGCAGGCCATTGATGTCAAGTTTCACCAGGTCTTGCTTGGAACGGAATTCTTTCAGGCAAGATGCGCACTTGTACAGTTTCTGGACGTGTTGGCCACGCCCCGTGGTCTGGACTGCGGACCCATTCCCTGTTTTTTGCATATGGAATGTCCCATGAATTTTGAGTTCTAAGGTAGAGGTCACTGTCTGCATGCAGACCACGCAGCGAAATCCCGTCAGGGAATTCCTCAAGTCAGGATGCATTTGGCAATGCTCTAAAAACTCCTCCTCACTCTGGAGAGGCATCTTGCAAATCCGGCAGTTTCCAGTATCGAGACTCTTACTATGTGTGACTTTGTGTTCAGTAAGTGTTAAGAGGGAGGGAAACCGCTCTCCACAGATAGGGCACATGTAGTGTTTGACAGGGCCTAAGTGCGTCTGCATGTGTTCACGGAGGCCATTTTCAGAGAAGAAGGTTCGCGAGCACACGTTGCACTTGTAATTCCCTTTAATGAGCTCAGCTTTCTTCTTCACGATGGCACTCTCTCCGGGTCTGATGTTGTGATCTCGGAGCTGATGGTTCTGCAGCAGAGTTTCCATGGTGTAGGCGGCCCCACAAATGTCACACCCGTACATCGGCTCCGAGGTATCCACATCTTCTTCGCTCCCATCGTGACTGTTGTGGGACTCCTGGCTATTGGCCAGCAAGGTCTGCAGCTCCACCTCCTCCTTCTGCACTTGCTCGGAAGCTCCGTTTGTTCCACAGTTGGGAGTCTTGGTTTCAAACACGCAATGCTTTTCCCGCAGGTGTTTCTCCAGCAAAATGATCGCGTGGAAGGCTTTGCTGCAGAACTTGCAGTTGTACTTCTTGCTGTGAGTGGTGATGTGGCACTGAAGCTCCACCTCGGTGCCAAAAGACTCACCACAGAAAATGCACTTGTGTACCTTCCCTTGATTCTCCAGGTGGTTGTGTTTCACATGGAGCTGCAAGTCAGTCTCATTGCGGAAGTCCCAGTTGCAAGAGGTGCACCTGTAGACTTTCTTTTCGTTACTGTGCTTCACAGCCAAGTGGAGTTGAATAGAGACTTTTGAGTCAAAAACTTCTTGGCAGAGGGTGCAGCGGAAGAAGACAAAGGTGTGCATGTCCAGCAGGTGTTTCTGAAGGTCATCCACTGATGTGAACTGCTTATCACAACTCTCGCAGATGTAATATGTTGAGGTGATCATAAAATGAATGGTGACGTGCTTCAGCAAGGATTCTTGGTTGGGGAATTCCTTGTTGCACTGAGGACAGGTCAGTTTTGGAAGCACAGTGTCGAGATGAGTTTTTAGGTGAGTCTGAAAGCTGTCTAGGGACGTGTATTTAGCACCACACTGATTACAGATATATTCTCCTGCCGGACGTGCGGGTGCACCTCCCACTGCCTGCATCATCTTCAGAGATGTCTGCTCTATGGCCACAGGAGACAGTGGGCTCAAGGCCCTGGATTTCTTCCCATTATGAATATAATTCAGGGCCAAGGGAATGTTTTTATGATTCTCTTTGATATGTTTGTTCAGTTTAAGAACGCTGTTGAATATTGGAGAATTCGTACAATAGGAACAAGAATAGACTTCTACTACTGGTTCTTTTGGAGTCCCAAGCACTGGAGACCCAAATCGGGAGCCACTGAGGTCGCAATGAACCTGTCTTATATGCTCTTCGAGGGAAGAGTCAGTGAGAAACCCCATGTAGCAATGGGGACAAAAGAATGCATTGCTATCCTTCGCTGCAGGGTTTGCAAATCCGTGAGAACATCGGATGTGTTCCTGAAGAGTGTTGAGGTCGTTGACAACTTCAGAGCAGAAGTTGCACTGGTAGACTATGGCAGGCATGGCAGAAACAATCAGACCTGGGTCCTGAGCTTCATGCACTTGCTTAAGATGTTCATTTAGGTTATAGAGTGAGGGCAACACCTCCAAGCAATACTGACAAATATGGGCCTGTTCTGGCTTATCTAAATGCATAGTTTTCAGGTGAATCTGCAGAACCGCTAGACTCGAAAATAACTGCTTGTTGCAGTAAATACAGCTGTAGGTAACTTTTGCTTGTTTACTTGAGGCAACAGTCATATCAGGGGTTTGCTGAGCAGCCCTCTTCCTCCCTCGACTCTTTGGGATTGGCGGGGCAGCTTCCACCATTGTCGAACTGTCCACTGAAAGGTTGGAATCTGGAGTCGTGCTGGACACAGAGGTGTAACCCACTGTGACCAGGGAGGGGCTGTTGCTGTGATTGCACGACTCCGGTTGCTGGTGACTATCCATGTGGCTATACAGTTCCTCGACTGTGTGGAAACTCTCGGAACAAATGCTGCAAGAATTCTTCTTCTCCCCGCCATGCATCTGCTCCATGTGGTTCATAAGGGAGGTCTCTTCTACAAAGAGCTCATGGCAGTAGACACACTGGAGGGCCGCTCGGTCCTCATTTGGGGAGCATTCGGGGTGGCACTCCGCAATGTGCTTCTGGAGGTCTTCCGGGAAGTCAAAGCCTTCCTCACACTGACTGCACTTCTGAGTGTCCTTCATCTTCCAGTCCTCCATCCTGGAACCAGACTGGGAACCGTCCTTGTTCCTCTCGTGAACCTGCATGTGCCCGTGTAAAGAACTAGAGGACAGGAACCCACGGCGACAAATGGCACATTTATATGGCTTGTTGGACGTGTGAGTCTTTAAGTGGATCTTCAAGTGATCACTTCTGGAGAATGCAGCATCACATTCACTGCAGTGGTACTTCTTGTCCCCTGTGTGGAGTTTGATATGGCGATCTCGGCTCCGCTTGTGTTTGAACAGCCTACTGCAATAAGTGCATTTGAAAGGCAGTTTGTCGCTGTGACTCTGTTCATGGTGCTTTAGGTAGCTGAGGCGGCTAAACGACTTGTCACAGAATTGGCATGGATATGGGAGTCCAGGGCCACCTTCTTCCTCTCCAAAATCACAACCTTCTCCATGGCTAGGAGAAGTCTGGTCCTTGCTAGAAGGTGAAGAAGCTGGCCAAGAGCAAGTGGGATCATCTTCAACATCCACCCCATCTGCAATGAGAAGAGATGGAACATTTCACTTTACCAGTTGAGAATTCAAGAACAAGTTTACCATTTCAACAAGCATATACAATTGGACCATCTAGAAACATTCGGGAAAAAAAAAGGAGAGAATATTTGAACACTTGAACACTTTCACGCCTGAGCTTTTATTCTATATCTACTTTTTACTGGGCTGTAAAATATACAAAGATATTAAATAGTTCTATGTCTAAATTACCCTTTCATTACTTTTTATCATTCTTCCTTAGAAGCAAGGTATATATTACACATTGACAATTTTATTAAAATGCAGATTTTAATATATTTAATGTTTCTTTTGTATTCATTCTAAAATGATTTGCATATTACGTGATCATCTGAAGAACCAAATGAAAAAGGGAAATATTACAGGAATTATTTAAAATTAATGCAGTCAGCCCAGATGTCTAATATTTAATAAAAAATTCCCTCTGCATTTTGCTTGTTTTTATATAAAAAGGAAATTCTGAAGACCAAAATCTTTTATGGGGTTCTTATTGATACAGAACTTATTGCTTTCCGCAAAAAAATATTAAAAAGTAAGCACATGAAAGAAGACAGAAAACACAATAATAATTATGTCTTGTGTAATGAAAGACAACCAGGATTTCTTCAATAACTGAAAGAGTCGAATACTATAGGCCAGAAAAATGGGTTATTAAATGTTAGAAGGGTACTGTTAGATATTACATGTAGCTAGGATCAGCCAGGATCAAGAAAAAATGAGAGTTTCACAAGGGCCAGATTGTAATAGTGTATTTTGTTTGGAAAGTTCAAAAGGTGGCCCACCATTTCTTCCTTTTGCAAAAGCTTCAGCAGCATGAACTTCCTTAGCCAAACAGGACCTGCACTTTGAGGTGAGCAAAGACAAAGCAACTTGTGAAAAACTGGAAACAGGAAAAGTGATAAATGATTATGGTAAATGCTGAAAGATTTATGAGTAACGAAGAGAAGACAAACAAGACTGAAAGCCAGATCTAACCTTAGCAAGTTATCCATAAAGTAACACTACCTTATATTAGGTGGGTTTTTAACTGTGTTCTTAACAAATGTGCACTCTTCCTTCTGTTGCTTTCCTAACATCCAAGCAGAAAATAAGACCTCAAATAGGTTAGGAAGCCTCTTTTTTGCTTTTCAAAACAATTTATCATTCAAGATCAGAAGGAATTGTAAAAGTTTTCACTCTCCAAAAGAACAAGGTTTTCCATACAGGCAAGTAAAAAGACCATGGAGCTGGTGGGGATAGTGACTATATTAAAACAATAGATCCAATTAGAATATTATTAGCATAGTCTAAGAATATTCAAGTAGAATATAATCAAATAAGTGTTTAAATTCTTCAAAGCTAAAGTTCACTAGCAAGCCACATTATCAACATAAAAGTAGACACTGGCAAGCATTATGTAAACAAATTCCGTGTCTGCTTTCTTTAAGGTAACAAGATTTTACTAGATTATCAACCTCTTGCTTATCCACAGGAAACAGATGAGGATCATTCCTTTCCTGCATCTAGAAACTGATGACAACACCATCTCACTATCAATGCCAGATGGCAACCATCTAACTCTGAGAAAACAACCAAACACTATTCCTGGATTCTTGCCCATTGCAACAAAGCTTTGCAATACAAGGTGGAAACCGCATGATTTTGCAGCCTCATTTATACGAGTCTATGACCCAACATGTTTCCAGAATAAGAAGCAGTCTGATAATTTTGAGTGTGATTTAAATTTAAAGGTGTATTAAAAAGAACATATGCAGATGAACTTACCATCTAACATATAGAAAAACAATTTTAAAAACTAAAAAAAAAAACCTCTCAATGATGATTCTAGCTTTCCCCTTAAAAAACCATGTCAACCAAAGCTAAAACAAACCAGAGTTTTATATTTCCCCTAATTGAAAAAAGTACTGTTTGTTAAATTTTCTCAGTATTCTAGATAAAATTCTACCACATTTCACATTTATCTTTTAGGATTACATCCTGTTGTTTCACTTAAAAATATTTTCAAACACATCATCTCAGTTGCACAGTTAGAGAAAACAGTGAATCAGAATTTGTCATGCATCTAGACTAAAAGAAAATAATTATTGAGCTTGAAAATTTAGCAAGTGAATTTATTATCAAACTGCAGTCTGTGTCCAGGCATTATATATTATTATACAAATGTACAGAGAATTATAGAGCAATAGACCATTATAAATAGTGTGCAATTCCTGACACCATGCTTAAATCAGGCTCTTGTCTGTGGGCCTGCCTGACTGTACCTATTATATAACTGTTCTCTTAAGCTTGTAAATTTCAACTACATGTCAAGTGAGTTGAGGGTTAGGATCAACTTTTTACTCAAACCAGGATTCAAGTGAGTTGGAAGCTTCCTCTTCTCTCTCTCCTGTTCCTATTACTTAGTTTGGGGGTGGGGAGGACAAAAAAGGAATGATAATCACAGATGACATGTCTTTGTAACTGAAATACATGGAAATCGCCTACAGAATTCATAAGGCTTAGGCTGGGAAATGAAGTAGACTGAGCAGAATTGAAAAGTTCAAGCAGGGAATGCTATTTTTAGAAAAATAAATAAAGGTATCATGAAAGGCTGATTTCTGTTTTAAAATACAAATTGTAAAAATCTGATTTGCTAGTTCTATAATTGGACCTATTCTCCCATGAACATACAAGGAACTCACTGACAAAATTCCCAGTCAGGCCGGTCCATGCTCTAAGGGTATCGGACTCTCTCAAGACTTTTGTGGTGGCGATATTGTTGCCAGCATTCTCTGAGGTCCACATAAGTCCTTGAAAGCTACCCATCCCCATTAACTTAAGCTTTTTAGCAGTCACAACGCAAGCTCTGTTTAAATGGCTAATATAGATTTAAACAATTTCAAGTTCTTTTTTCATTCAGGAGAAACTATGGAGGATTCTTTCAACTCTGGTTTCTGAATCAACTTGAACTTTTTTTCTCTTTGGCACTCAATAAGTGCTACTTACAGGAATGTCTTTCTGGGTTATGGCAAGTTCTGCATTTTGATGTGAAGAACTTAACGTGTCCATGTTAAATTTTAATTTTTGGAGTCAGTCATTTCACACTAGCTGACTCTCAGAGAACTATAGCTCTTATAGCAGGAAGAAAAAAAAAGAAAAGAAAAAAGGAAAAAGAACTTTGCTGGAAACTAGCTCATGGCCTAAAAGTCTATTTAAAGATGCAAATGTGTGTGTATAGTTAGTGCAGATGTTTTTCTACAGCAACTGTACTTGCTGAGTTTCACCATTTCCATAAAGCACATTAAAACAAGTGTGTGAACACTCCGAGATGAAAGTCTCAAACACTCCTGAGACTTTCAGTGGAAAGTAGAGCCGCCTGACTTTTCTCCAAGCAGACAGGAAT
>NW_006442107.1:21989821-21997341 GCF_000325575.1 Pteropus alecto | reverse complement strand
GAGTAAATAAAAGAGGTCCTTATTTCCTAATTTTGCTGGCTGGCCACACTGCAGCAGCCTCTGTGCTCCTGCCAAAGGGGATGCAGAACTGGAACTACACCCAGCCGCTGAAGGCCTGTCTTTGTTAGCCAGCCAGGCTTTCCCGACCATCTTCTGGCAATGAAACTGCCATATCCTGCGAGGAAGACCTCCATCTCAGGCTCGATAGTTCTCTAGTCTGTCTAAAAGGATGAAACAACAGATTTTGCCGGGTCTGTATTGGAAGAGGACAGCTGGAAACTCAGTTAGCGGCACAGCAACACCTGTTCGGTCATATTTATGGGGGAAAGTGCTCGCTAACAGAAAAGTGAAGTCATACTAGAAGAAGGTATTTCACAGAAAAAAGGCATCGGAGCACAAAGTACCTTTGTGAAGTGAGCCACCGGCCCCTTGTGTGCCAACCTGGGGGAGGAGACGGCAAAGACTAGATGTGATTTTATCCTTGCTGTTTGGGCTGGACAGACAAGCACATCTCGGGAAGGGACCGGATAGCCTTAGTTTACAGGCAGCCATGAGGATGAGAAACGCTGAGGGTCCTGGCCATTCTCTGGCATTCAAATCTTATCAAATTAGTCAATTAAAAAAATAAATAAATAAGATCGAAAAAGGAGGAAGAGAAGACGTGCACGGTCTGGGGCGATTCTAATGCTAAATTTTGTATCATTAGGCACACTTTAGTGTAAGGTACATGCTTCTTGAGGGCAGGGACCGAGCCTTTCAGAACAGTGCCTCCAACAATACAGACAATCTGGAATTACTATGGAGAAAATAAAATAACAAGGTGGACTGAATCGCCGTAGATGTTAAAGAAATGATCTGAACCTCTGAAGTTATGGAAACTTCCAATACTTTTCAGTTCTTCATAAGGCTGGGCCTGCGAGAAACTGGCTTACTGGTATCCTTTTGCTACCTGAGCTCACTCATTGCGACGGCAGAGTACTCTCTAAACTGCCCTTTGGGGACTCAGTATCATGTGTATGCAAGTGTCACACAGCAAGGTTTCCTTAACAGGGACAGGATTTACATCAGTGGTTACTTTTCAAGTAAGGAAAAGCAGCACGAATACTGACAGGTCTGGTAACTGTTTTCAGGAGTGCAATGACTCAGAATCAGAAGGAAAAGTCAAGAGTATGGAGTTTTATTTCCAGCTTCATAACTGACTTAGAGAGTACCCTGGCCAAGTCATTTAATCTGCCCCTACCTAGGTATTTCACCTGCAATATGAAGATAATAATTCTTGCTACTTACTCTCTAGGGTGTTACAAAGATTAGTGAACATTTCTAGGGCACTTATCATTGCTGGAATAAAAGCTGCTTATGTAAACAAAAAGATTTACATGTGTTGCATGTATTTATCTTTCCACATATAAGTTTCTATGTATATACTATAAACACATTTTAACATTTTTCTTTCCTTTAATGGAACCACTGGAATCTGAGCTTTAAGGATTGGCCTAATGGAAATCTAGAGTGCCTTAAGCATCCACGATTGTATATTCACCCATCAAAAATAGAAACAGTTGGTAATATCTAAAAATTAACGGACCCTAAATCCGTGCCATGTTGCAAGTATTAAATTGTCATACGTGAGATATAATCTTGAGTCTTTACAGGCAGATAACCTTGGAACAAGTATTTTGCTATGTAATTCTGAAGCCAAATAATTTTGAAATTCTCTCTCTTCTCCTTAAAATACTAGCAATACAATCATTGCATTATTTAAAATATCAAAATAAGTTCATTTAGTAGATGATTTTTTAAAATGTAAAACAATAGGTTTCAACATAAAACCAAAGCAAATTTCCAGGCTATTTCCTCCATTGGCTTAAATGATTATTTCTGCCAGCAAGCTCTAGAAGCAGTTCTGAACTTTCATATTAAATAGAGTTCAGAGACCTTTTTTCATTCTCTAACTACTTGAGCCGACTTAAGATAAACTGAGAATCCTGAGGGAAATAAACAGGTGTGCATAAATGCCAAGATAAGTTAGATACGACTCAAGGAGAATAATATTTTAAAATGTGTTTTCAACAGCCACAGGTAACAGGGATATTTATTATGTTAAACCAGTGCCATCACAGTAACAATTTTACATCATCATATTTAAAATCACCCTAACCAGATTAATTCCACAATCCATGTTTAAAGCAATGGTTTAAACTGCTAAAGGATATGGTCATTCTAAATAAACCATCACACATTATTACACACAAATGCTTCCTCTCCTTCTCAACAGAAATGTCAACAGTTTTAGAAAAGCTACAACTTTAATAACTAGCATACTTTTTAAAAAATCGATAGCCTCACATTAAATTCACTCCTTTGTCATATAACTTATTTAACTACTTGAAAATGAATACTCTTTACTGGGTGTTCAAAAGAGAAATGTAAACTTTAAAATTATTTATAATTCACAGATGCTTTTAAATTGTGTAATATTCCAAATTGTTCTGGAAGGACCAATTAAATGCATTAACAGTTAGGTTATGAGGAAAAGTGGTGGCCAGCCATTAATGATAGCAGCTGTAGGGAGCAGGAATTGGTGGTGCACATTTTTTTAACATAGTCTTAAGATGAATTCCAGATATCCAAGTTCAGAGGTTGTTTTTTTTTTCTTGTGATACTCCCTAATTTAATTTAAAAAAAAAAAAAAAGCCTTACTTTCCCCGATAATCTTTTAACACTTTGGAGGAGCCAACATAAGAGATAAGTTATCACCCTTCCATTGCCCTCTTAGGTAATCATGGTCTTTATATCCAGGCTGTCTCTTTTACCAGACACATTTCTATTATGTGTGCAGAGATGTACAAATGTTTTGCTTGCTGTTGCTTAAAGCTCATTTGAACAGACGGAGCTCAATGAATTCCATCTTCCACAGCCAAATTAAACAGAAAACAGTGCATTCTTAAGCAGTTCTCATTTAACTCCACCTCTCAAATCAAAGGAAAAAGCTGACGTGAAACCAGTTAAAGAACAGTCTCATTCACAGAACTCAAGACATTTTGTTTCTATCTTTTGGCTGACTTAAAAACATATATAATTAATGATAAGCACCAACCTCTTGGCATTCAATATTTGGCAACTGTGTATTACACATCTGTTTATAGTGCCGTGACTGTGAGCGTGCTATATCACTTAACGTGTATCTTTCCTTTAATAATGACAGACACCATCAGAGCAAATTTTCCAAGTCTTTTTCTTTTATCTCTACTATTTTCAGTTAGAAGACATGTTTAGTTATTTTGTAATCTTATGTTTATAAATGACTTCACACCACAAAGAATTTAAAGTAGTCCTTTACTGCTTATTTCATTCATTCATTCATTTACTTAACTAACATTTATTAAATGGAATCTACTATGTATTTAGGTCTAATGCTGGCCAATGAGCTCTAGAAATTACTTATTTTTTTATGTTTCAGCTTCCTATCTATACCATCAGAAAAATTCCAGTCTGCTTCATAGTTAATATTATAAAAATTAAACATGACACTGCATGAAAGAACTTTCTAAACTGCTAATATATAAAAATGTACTAAATTAATACTACTAGTATGAAAGTCAAAGTTGCCCTTAGGTGATAACTGATAAATGTGAAAACAGTACAAAGGAATAAAAACTAATGATAATTTAGTTGTTGCTTTATTCATATTTAGATTTTACTAATTTTAAAGGACTTAAGGGGCATTTTCTTTAAAAAATAAAAAATAAACAAAAAAAATGCCAAAACAAATCTTCTGAATGCTATTTCAGCTATCTTGAAAATCAATGTATAGTAAGTAGCTCATTCTTTAATAGCTGCACGCATTGGCAAGTTGTGATTAATTCATTAGTGGAATAAAATCCCATGATGGCATGGCCTGCATTCAAAATATTGAAGCCACATTCCACAGTTCTGACACCAGGCCTATAACTCACTCTTTTACTTGTATGGAAATTTCCTGAGGCAAATTCTATTCTGCTTCAAAATCCTTTGCACTAGTATGAAATATACCTACGAAGTTTTGAAGAAATCCACGGCTTTCAAAAAATACTCATCAAATTTCTCAGTGCTCCCACGCTCATCATCAGCAATTTTACATTAACTTCTCCACTGGGGAAGCATCAGGTCAAAGGGATTCCCCCACTAAGAAAACTAAGTTTGAAAATGGCTTCACTGGCAAATGATGGACCTCAGAAAGTTCATTCCACAATGTTAATGGTTTTTTAAAGAACTACCATAACCCACTAAATTTTCAAACGAAGCAATCGAATTCTATTACAGAGAGAAATCTGGTCTATCAGAATGTTTTGTCATATAAAACTACACTTTACTGAATATTTGTTCCAACATGTAGGCTTTGGCCCAAGTCTGGTAAACTTTCAGTCACAAGGAATTTTAACAGTCCTGAAGTGGTATTCACTCAAGCTGAATCTCACCTGTATTATGTCCACGGCAGCAGTAAAGTTAACATGAATTTTCGGCAGTTTAAAAAGGCCACACTGTATTTCACTGCAGATAAAGCCACTGGAGAATACAAAAGTGTTGAAAGGCTAAAATTTAATTAATGACCAATTAGCACCCCCTGTAGGTTCAATGTGCAGTAAAGTGATAAATACAGTGTGCTAATATAGAAAAAGCTGTTACAAAGAATGGGGGGGGTGATATTACAATTATTCATTTGGTATTATAATACGATGGACCTCAATGGTCTTGATTTTGATGTTTATGTGTCTAAAATATGACAAGAACCCTTGAGGTCTGGATCAAATATTCATTCTTTATTTTAAGACTTTGACTCACACAGATTGTCGGGTTGGAATATAAAAGCCAGTCGGATAGCTCGTGAGTGCACCTAGTCAACCACCCAGCAGCTTCAACTCTAAGTACATAGTTCATGCTATCTACTCCTCAATCAGTGTTTATGCATTTTATGGGGAAGTTATATGCTATGATGGTATTAAAAAATTGGGGGATGATGGACAACCTTGAGACTTTGTCCATCTGAAGAGATTGGTCAAATCACCAATGTATCTTCATGTGATAGAATTTTTATAGTGTTTCAACAGAATCATCAACTTTCACATTAACACTTACATAGTAAAACTAAAATTAAACACTGAGGTTGGATCCCAAATAAAACAAATGATATAAGGAGCTTTTTATTTTAAATGATATAATGTTTGAAAAACGTTATGTTGTTGAGTAGCAGACTCAAAGGACAAAACTATATTCTTCAAATAACTCTAACTAGGGCATGACAAACTATTTCTATACTGATCACATGATGTTGATACCCCTATTCGCATAGTTTTTTTCATTTACATAATTAGACAAATTTTGATAAAGGCAATCCTGAAAAGAAAGCTGATTATCAATTTGATGGATTTTCCAAGTACCTTATTCTCTATCTTCTATTTCTCATTTTTTGTTCAGTTTACTCTTACCTAGAATTGCCACTTTCAATCAATATAAAAAGAAAATTCAAACCAGTTCATTCTATTGTTTTTTTCTTATTAACAATCCTGATAATTTATATATAGAAACCAGTACCAGTCAAAATTATGGCATTGTGCGTGTATGCATGTATGTTTTTATACAGTTGACTGAATATTCAGAATAAACAAAATTATTTATACTAAAGAAATTTTTGAAATATTTTTGCTATTTCACATTACAAAAGTGTTAATCATAGTAATTTGCCACTTAATATGAGTAAATGCACGATCATGTCTCAATAAAACACTTCATTCTGAAAAGTCTTTATAAGGCTATTTTTTACTGATTAATATATATTACTTATAATTATTTTTTAATAAATTATGTATTTTTTTCTAATATATAAATGAAATGTGTCTTGTCAAATATACCAAAACCAGTGACAAAGTCAGGCCTCAAAAACCCCATGATACCTTCAAGTGATACTACTTCATTTTGCCTACATCCAAGATAATTTTAACACAACAAAACAATGTATGAGAATTCAAAGCAGTGTGGCCACATTAACAAGTCAGGTAAAAAAGCTGGCTGGAGTTGAGCCCCATCTCTGTTTGTTTCACAATGACATGCAGACACCTATCCCACTGGCATGACATACAGGACACAAGCAGAGTATACTAAATTCCACTGAAAACTTAACATACTAATATGATTTAAATAAGAGTAAATTAAGAAATTCTATTATTTCTTATTCAGATAATAAGGAATTTGTTACATACCTGCCTCGTCCACATGTGAAATACGCCAATTCTGAATACTTTTTATAGAGAAATTTGTTGCAGTGTTGTTGTTTTTTTGTACCCTTGAAAAAGGGGATATGATAACCATACACATCTGTGTATGTCCAAAGCGTACTGGTATGACCCTTGCAAAAGCATGTTTCTACTACTCAATGACTTAAAACCTACTAGCACAGTTCTGGGTTCCTGACTCAATTCTGTCTGTAGGAAGGGCAGGTTTCTAACTCTTTATGAAGCCTTCTCTTGCATCTGAGCTCTACTCTTTTCTCTTAAGATGACCTAAGGTTGTTTGGCAAGGGTTAGGCATACTTCTGGGTCTGCCCTGAGGGATCAAAGGAAAGAAAATAAGTGAAGTTGATTGACGCCTACACAGAGAAAAGGAAGTCAAGGCTGTCACTGCTAACTTTTCATACACATGAAACATCATATGTAAGATCTGTGAGAAGTCCTAACCTTTGGGGAAAAAAAGTGCTAATTTTACAGATGAGCACAAAGGTCTATGAGGGTAAGTAGCATGTTATAATTTTGTACTAATAATAGGAGTTGATGGTGGCACAAAAATTCAGACGAAGTCCCCAGTGCACAGGCAAGCAGCTTGGCCTATGTGTTAGATAACTCTCAAAGTCTGCCCTTCCCTAACCCCACCGCCCCTGCTAAAACAACTACTTCCACCTCCAATGCCACCAAGTCACTTAGTTTTTATGAGTAAATGAATAATCTTAAAATGATGTTTAACATTGTTCATTTTCTTTTGTTAAAGACTTCATTTTTTTTCTGTTACAAAATTAATTCATGCTAATTGACATATGTATACGCACATATACAGAGTAAAACAAAACCACTAACAATTCTATGAATCTATAATCCACTGTTGACAAGCCTATTTCTTAATTTAGTTTTTATGAGTAAATGAATAATCTTAAAATGATGTTTAACATTGTTCATTTTCTTTTGTTAAAGACTTCATTTTTTTTCTGTTACAAAATTAATTCATGCTAATTGACATATGTATACGCACATATACAGAGTAAAACAAAACCACTAACAATTCTATGAATCTATAATCCACTGTTGACAAGCCTATTTCTTAATTTAATTTCACTCTGGCTACTGGCTAGAAAATACCCCCCCCCCCACACACACCCACGGTCCTCTACTTTTCCTTAACAGTAGGCCTCCCTCCTTCCTTCTCCTACTTCTACCCTCTCAACTGAGAGGGCGGAAGATGATTTGGTCAGGTAAGGTACTGGCAAATAAGAGCAG